>NW_027218613.1:0-19386 GCF_027580195.1 Bos mutus
CAGAGGTGGTGACATTGAGAGTGCTCTCCTTGCTTGACTGTGACATATAAACTGAATACTGTAGATTTCAGACAATATTGAACAGAGCCATAGATATTCTATAAAGTCAATCAGGGATAGCCAAAGTGGGGATATTTGGACAGAATTTAACAATCATTCCCTTGCCATCCAGAAAGCATCTATTTTCCCCTCTTTTACAAATTTCCACGTAAGATTACATTTGAAGAAATGGCCCTATTATATCAAGAATAGTAGCAGTGGTTCCCGAATGGAAACAAATGAAGAACCTTTGAAGTTCACTGACCTTATAGATTAGTAAGTTACATGTCATGGATACAGTGAGGACTTAAACTGAGGTTTAAAAAAATCTTTATTTTCCAGAAATAGGCCTTCATGTTGTGGAGAAAGAGAGGGTGATATAAACACACAAATTGTTATATTACATGGTAGAGTGAAGAAGAATAAGATGTGAGGTCAACACGGTGCTACAGTGGATTAAAGTAAAGCTAGGAGCCATCTGAGTAGTCATAGGAGTGATGCAAAAAAGTTGGCTTTATGATGGAGTTTTGAAAGGTTGCTGGGATATTGAGTGCAAAAATTAGGAAAACAGTATATCTGTCAATTCAGTTAGGATTATCTTATGAAGTAAGGATCTCTGACATCCTAGATCAAGGCAGTTGAGATATTAATATGTATAGCATTATAAGGTATCAGTGAATAATCAAGTCTGACAAAAACACAAGAAATGTTCATGTCTTACCATTCATGTTGTATCTCTCATGATTGTGCTCCCATGATATACTGTATATATTATTGTAGGGTTAGAATGGAGAAATACTTGTATGCATTTTTATGCATTAGGGGGAATCATATATGCCAGTTTGGAGAGTTTGTCTTTATTCTACAAAACAACAGGAAACCAAGAATATTTAGTCCAAGAGAGCAGAATGTCCAGAATTAGAAAAGAGAAACTTTAATGTGGATTGAGGAGTTGTGGTTCTTGGGGCTGGTAGAGAAAGAAAAAGAGACCAGAAAGAGCTGGGGATATTATGACACTAAAAATCAAAGAGGGCTTTGCCAAGTGAAAAGGCACAAAGGATGTGAGAGATACAGGAAATGAAATAGACCCTGACCACATGCAAGGAATGAGGGAGACATAAGAGTCAAAAAAGACATCCGACAATATGGAACTAGTTGAGTAAATAAATGAAAAGTCAGAGAGAAGGGAGGAGATAAATTAAGGTTTTATCCAAAAGCATCTGAGCTCTATTTTCCTCTATTTCATCAACTTAGTACCAGAAATTACCAAAAAATGTTAAGGTTCTGCAGCAAATTATAGAAATAAGTACTTTAAAGAGCCTCTGCTAGACCTATGGAATACCAGAACCAAAGCATGACTACCCAGTGATAACAAGCAGCAAGTCACTAGTCACTTTCAACAGTTAAATAAGACATAAATTGTAAAGCATAGAGGATGAATGGAAATAAAATGGAAACAACCCATACCATTACAGAGCCAGCCTAAACAATACCTAAAACCCAAACAAACTAGAGGTAATGGTCTCCTTAATCATGTGTCCACTTTCTTTTTTTTTTTTTTTAATAAAAAATAATTGGGTTTTATTTAATTTTAAAATTGTCTGGTTTCTAAGAGTTTCTCATTCCTTTTGTCTGAATCCTCCCTTCTTTACTAACCCTTCTTTGCCTTACTCTCAGCAGATGGTCAGATAATCTCAAAATAAATAATTAAACAATGTTCACTCCTAATATATATTTTTATTGATGGACTCTCAAACTGAAAAGCTTCCTAATCCCCTGAAAGTAAAACTCTAATATTGGAAGGACTCCTTCCCAGCCTCTTTCCAAAATTCCCAGTGGGCAGCAATTGTGAGTCTAGCTACTTAGATGTCTTCTGCCGTAATTATAACCTGTTTGGATAGTGAAGACAGGAGATGGATGAGGAACTGAAAGATGTCAAGAAAGAAATGCATGGACAAGTGGAAAAGATACCATAAGCTGTAAACACCAATCTCTGCCTGTACACCATACCATGTGTGATGGGAGGCAGGCATCCCTAATCAGGGATGGATTTTTCAAGAAAGGTCTATATGAGTTGGCACTGAGAAACCTGATTCAACTCAACTGTTTCAACATGATTCTTTGATTCTAAGACTCAAAGCCACTTGTCTCATTTAACTGCACTAAGTGAAAAAGGGAATATACTTATTGCCTATTTGAACACTGCTAAGAGATTATAAAAGTTCTCATCACAAGAAGAAAATTGTAACTATTTCTAGTGACAGATGTTCACCAGACTTATTGTTATCATTTTTCAATATATATCAAATAATTACGTTCTACACCTGAAACCAAAATAACATTATATTCAATATTATCTATGTATAATGATACCTGAAACTGAAATAGCATATTTGTCAATATGACCTATGTATAATGATCATATAATCATTATGTTATATACATAACACATATGCATATCTTCAGTTAAGTTCAGTCACTCAGTCATATCCAACTTTTTGAGACCCCATGGAATGCAGCACATCAGGCTCCTCTGTCATCCACTATCTCCTAGAGCTTGCTCAAACTCATGTCCATCGACTTGGTGATGCCATCCAACCATCTCATCCTCTGCTATCTCCTTCTCCTCCTGCCTTCAATCTTTCCCAGCATCAGGGTATTTTCCAATGAGTTAGTACTTTGCATCAGGTGGAAAACTATTGGAGCTTTAGCTTCAGTATCAGTCCTTTCAATGAATATTCAGGGCTGATTTCCTTTAGTATTGACCAGTTTGATCTCCTTGCAGTCCAAGGGACTCTCAAGAGTCTTCTCCAATACCGCAGTTCAAAAGCATCATTTCTTAGTGCTCAATTTCCTTATGGTCCGGTTCTCACATCCATACATAACTACTGGAAAAACCACACCTTTGACTAGATTGAATTTTATTTATATATATAAACATATATGTACACACATCTATGTAAGGAAAAGTTTTTGAAACGGAATATGATTACATTTTGGAAAAGAAAACAAATTGAATATAACTTTGTTTTCCAAATGTGCATTTTAGCTATCCTGTTTGGTCTAAACCATATCTTCAAATGTTATTTGTGTTTATGCTGATAAAAGAAAGAGAAGCGTGTCTTAGCCTTGTAACATTAACTGAAGAACAGC
The DNA here is from genome assembly GCF_027580195.1 of Bos mutus. NCBI lineage: Eukaryota > Metazoa > Chordata > Mammalia > Artiodactyla > Bovidae > Bos > Bos mutus. The sequence continues at coordinate 3,193 of NW_027218613.1, forward strand.
TAATAGAAACCACAACATTTTGAAACTTATTGGCCTGCCCAGTACTCTGCTATTGGCCATTTAACCAATTGATCATTGACTTAATTCTTCCCTGACTCAGAAATTCTTACAGGTGCTTCAGTTCAGTTCAGTTGCTCAGTTGTGTCCGACTTTTTGCGACCCCATGAATCGCAGCACCCCAGGCCTCCCTGTCCATCACCAACTCCTGGAGTTCACCCAGAATCACGTCCATCGAGTCAGTGATGCCATCCAGCCATCTCATCCTCTGTCATCCCCTTCTCCTCCTGCCCCCAATCCTTCCCAGCATCAGAGTCTTTTCCAATGAGTCAACTCTTCGCATGAGGTGGCCAAAGTACTGGAGTTTCAGCTTTAGCATCATTCCTTCCAAAGAAATCCCAGGGCTGATCTCCTTCAGAATGGACTGGTTGGATTTCCTTGCAGTCCAAGGGACTCTCAAGAGTCTTCTCCAACACTACAGTTCAAAAGCGTCAATTCTTCAGCGCTCAAGCCTTCTTCACAGTCCAACTCTCACATCCATACATGACCACAGGAAAAACCATAGCCTTGACTAGACAAACCTTTGTTGGCAAAGTAATGTCTCTGCTTTCGAATATGCTATCTAGGTTGGTCATAACTTTCCTTCCAATGAGTAAACGTCTTTTAATTTCATGGCTGCAGTCACCATCTTCAGTGATTTTGGAGCCCCCCAAAATAAAGTGTGACACTGTTTCCACTGTTTCCCCATCTACTTCCCATGAAGTTATGGGACCAGATGTCATGATCTTCGTTTTCTGAATGTTGAGCTTGAAGCCAATATTTTTACTCTCCATTTTCACTTTCATCAAGAGGCTTTTTAGTTCCCATTCACTTTCTGCCATGAGGGTAGTGTCATCTGCATATCTGAGGTTATTGATATTTCTCCCTGAAATCTTGATTCCAGCTTGTGTTTCTTCCAACCCAGCATTTCTCATGATGTACTCTGCATATAAGTTAAATGAGCAGGGTGCCAATATACAGCCTTGACGTCCTCCTTTTCCTATTTGGAACCAGTCTGTTGTTCCATGTCCAGTTCTAACTGGTGCTTCCTGATCTGCATATAGGTTTCTCAAGAGGCAGGTCAGGTGGTCTTGTATTCCCATCTCTTTCAGAATTTTCCACAGTTTATTGTGATCCACACAGTCAAAGGCTTTGGATAAGTCAATAAAGCAGAAATAGATGTTTTTCTGGAACTCTCTTGCTTTTTCGATGATCCAGCAGATGTTGGCAATTTGATCTCTGGTTCCTCTGCCCTTTCTAAAACCAGCTTGAACATCTGGAAGTTCACAGTTCACGTATTGCTGAAGCCTGGCTTGGAGAATTTTGAGCATTACTTCACTAGCATGTGAGATGAGTGCAATTGTGCAGTAGTTTGAGCATTCTTTGGCATTGCCTTTCTTTGGGATTGGAATGAAAACTGACCTTTTCCAGTCCTGTGGCCACTGCTGAGATTTCCAAATTTGCTGGCATATTGAGTGCAGCACTTTCAAAGCATCATCTTTCAGGATTTGAAATAGCTCAACTGGAATTCCATACCTCCACTAGCTTTGTTCATAGTGATGCTTTCTAAGGCCCACTTGACTTCATATTCCAGGATGTCTGGCTCTAGGTCAGTGATCACACCATCGTGATTATCTTGGTCGTGAAGATCTTTTTTGTACAGTTCTACTGTGTATTCTTGCCACCTCTTCTTAATATCTTCTGCTTCTGTTAGGTCCATACCATTTCTGTCCTTTATCGAGCCCATCTTAGCATTAGTTTACATCAATAAACAAAGCAGGCAGACACTTATTCTCATGTGACTGATATTCCAGCTGGGGGAAGACAGATTATCTGCAATAAACATGAATCCAAGTACATTTTATGGTATGTTAACAGGTGATCTGTACTTTGGGAAAAGAAATAATAATCGGAGGATGGCGTTTAGGGAATAAAGGTGAAGAAAGAGAGGTGATTTAGAGAAAAACAACTTAGAATAAACTGAGGGGAGCAAACATGCTGTCCTGCATTCAAGATTCAAGTTTTCCCCTGTCCAGGCAGGTCTCTTGGTCTTCTATCCAACTTCAAAAATGTTTCTGTCTCTGAGGCTCTATGCAAACTCATGCAAACATGGATGTTCTGAACATTCTGCCTCTCTTCAGTTGAAAAGGTTTCATAAAAAATTGTTGGTAAACTACCCCAAAGTAAGCAACATTTATGCAGCAAATTTTGATAATTTTCTGTTTTCTGAAGAACTAATCTCCAACTTATTTTCCCTTTTTCAACACACTGTCAGTGACCTAATTATATTATGTAAAAATATTATATATTCATTGCTATTTTAATATATTATGACATTTAAAAAAATATACACAAAATATACTAAATGACAGTGAGATAATAACAAATAGAAAAGGAAATGCTAACATTTTCTTCCCCGGGTGATGAAGACACTCATTTTTTTGGCCACTGGACTAACGGATTCTGAATGTACACACATAATTATACCAGTTATTTAACTATAATAATAAAGTAATTTCTTTAACATATAGCTTCAATCAAAGTTCTCAGAATATCACAAGGGGCCAAGAATAAATTATATGTGAAAAACTCTCTTCATATGCATATATAAATTTTGTGAGCTCAACTAAGTAATCATCTTTAGTTCTTTTGTTATTCCATCAATTCATCTACTGGTAAATAATCCAAAATCTACAATAGATTTCTTTTTTTTTCAAGGGTTTAAACCTCAAGTTAGAATAAAAGTGGAGCAATGGCCTAGAAGAATAAATAAAATGTCATATGGATATCATTATATATATGCATTTGTAAAGAAAATTAAAGAAATAATACAGAAGACTTACAGTTTGCTGAAACAGAAAGTGTACTCACTCAGAGCTGAATATACACATCATTTAGAAAAAATACTTTCTCAGCTTCTGATGACTTCTAAAGAAGGAGACTCCATGACTTTCATCTCCAGCCTACTGTGGACTCCTTTCCACTTTCCTCCTCAACTTCCCTCCATGAAATCTCTTCCCTAGGTTATAAAACACATCTTGGGCTTCTGGTTCAGGCAAGACGGCATTAATCTCTTTGTGCCCATTCCTCTGTTTGTTCTGGAAAAAAGAGACCACTAAAGGAGACCTTTTATAGCTTGCAAGAAGAAGGTGAACTAGATCAAGGCCTGAAGAATGGAAGAGCAACACAGCAGCACCTAAGAGAGGACAAGCCAGGCCCAGCATTCCTGACCTCCAGCCTAGCGTCAGAAGGCAGCCTGAGTAGGGCTGTTCCTCCCAAGGAACAAATGTGAAGGAACACCAGGTGGTGGTTTAGTTGCTAAGCTGTGCCTGAATCTTTGTGACCCCATGGACTGTAGCCCACCAGGTTCCTCTGTCCATGGAATTCTCCAGTCAAGAATACGGATTCCCATGTCCTCCTCCAGGGAATCTTCCCAACCCAAGGATTGAATCCAGGTCTTCACAAGGCAAGTGGATTCCTTACATGCTGAGCCACCAGGAAAGTCCAAGAAACTCAATAATGGCATGGATACTTGGAAAATAAAAGGATAAAAACATATATTAATAATAAAGTGGATTTTAGAGCAAAGAAAAATTTGAAAGACAAAGGAAGACAAGCACATTATTACATAAGGAAAAAACAGTCAATCCAGCAGGAACACATAATAATCCTAAATATGCATACATCAAACAACATAATCTCAAAATACTTGAAGCAAAAATATATACATCATCTAAATACTCCTATAAACTTTAATGAGATTGAAACTGTGACATAAAACTTTTGAAAAAGAAATCATCAATCCAAGATAGCTTGACCAGAGAATTCTAATAAATATTTAAAAAATTAAGATCAATTTGACATAATCTCTTCAAGAAAATGAAAGAGTAGGAAACCATTCCCAACTAATTAGATGGGCCCAGTATTGCTCTATATAAATATCAGACAAAGGCAGTACAAAAGGAAATTTCAGACTAACGTCTCTCACAAATTTGGAATTAAAAGTTTTCACTCTCACACATACAAATCAACCAAATGAATTCCACAATGTATAAGAACATCTCTTGATAGTTTCTGGTCCTTCCTAAGTCTAGTCCCATTACCTATCTCTTCAAAGGGTTTAAGTGAATCAAGGATACAGTCTGTTAGGGTCCCAGTAATAATATTTTGATACCAGAAATACAGTGACAAATACTCAAGTCTAGGTCAAATCAGAAACTGACTTCTCCCATTAAAGTTAATCCTACCAGTCATCCTAAATGCCTAGCAAAAATAACTGCAACTAGACTCATAAGATAAAGAAAACATATCTACTACATAGAAATGGTGTGTTTGATATTCTTTATAGAAATGGTGGGTGTGTTTGATATTCTTTATATGCCCCTCAGGAACCCTGTTGATCATTTTCTATTATGTTTTGAACCTTTGGAGGCTGAGAAGAACATACTTTATACCTCCAGCTCTTCTGGCCTCTGACTTCTACTTGAGTTTGGCCAGGTATGGCCAAAAGAGCTTGGTGAGTCAGTGGAGAAAGAGATTATTGGATTGATTATTTCCTCTGGCTCCTTTCTTGCTGGGAAGTAGCCAAGCTTCTCCACTGAAGCCCAGAGCTCTGGTCAGAGGCCCTCACTTTTAGCTGTAGCTATGTACAAGACTCTTTTAGGCTGCAATATCCATTCTCTTCTTTGCCCTGTGGGCCTAAAAGTGCTCATGTACCCCTCCTCTAGCCTGTCTCAAAGAGTTTTGCTTTTCCTTTTAAGCTATCCTTAGCTCTGACACGGCTTCCAAATCCTTAAGTTCATTGTGTGTTAGTCACTCAGGCATGTCTGACTTTTTGTGAATCCCATGGACTGTAGCCTACAAGGCTTCTCTGTTCAAAGAATTCTTCAGACAAAAATACTGGAGTGGGTAACGATTTCCTTCTGCATGGGTCTTCCCTAACCCAAGGGTGCAACCAGGTCTCCCACTTTGCAGGCAAATTCTCTACCATCTGAGCCACAAGGGAAACCACTTTTCTTTATTATCCTTATCTGTGTAAATAATCTTGATTTCTGACAATGATAGGTGGCTATGGAGCTGCTAGATAAAGATGGTCCCTCAAAGATCTAATGCTAAACTCCTTACAACAGGAGGGGGACTTCTTTTTTCCTGACTCCAAAACCATAAATACAAGAACATGTCACAGGTCATGTAAAAATAAGTGCTGAGAAATCAATGATTTAGGAATGAATTTTTAAAGTGCACAAACTTTAAGCTGTAAGATGATGCATAAGGTCTGAGGATCTAATGTGTAACATGGTGACTATGGTTTGTAAAGTGTTACTGACATTTGTGGGGCTTCCCAGGTGGTGTTCGTGGTAAAGACCACTCCTGCCAGTGCAGGAGGCATAAGAGACATGGGTTGAATCCCTGGGTCAGGAAGATCCCCTGGAGGAGGGCGTGGCAACCCACTCTAGTGTTCTTTCCTGGAGAATCCCCATGGACAGAGGAGCCTGGCAGGCTATATAGTCCCTGGGGTCACAAAGAGTTGGACATGACTGACGTCACTTAGCAGATATGTAAGAGAGAAAACTTAAAAGTTCTCACCAAAAAGATCTTGGAAGATACATATGTGAGGTGATATTAATAGATATGTTAATTAAATCAGTGAGGGAATCCATTAATCATGTTTACCTATTTATTTATTTAAAATATAAATTTATTTATTTTAATTGGAGGCTAATTACTTTACAATATTGTATTGGTTTTGCCATACATCAACATGAATCCACCATGGGTGTACACATGTTCCCCATCCTGAACCCCCCTCCCAACTCCCTCCCCATCCCATCCCTCTGGGTCATCCCAGTGCCTCAGCCCCAAGCATCCTGTATCCTGCATCAAACCTGGACTGGTGATTCATTTCATATATGATATTATACATGTTTCAATGACATTCTCCAAAATCATCCCACCCTCACCCTCTCCCACAGAGTCCAAAAGACTGTTCTATACATCTGTGTCTCTTTTTCTGTCTCACATACAGGGTTATCATTATCATCTTTCTAAATTCTGTATATATACGTTAGTATACTGTATTGGTATTTTTCTTTCTGGCTTACTTCACTCTGTATAATAGGCTCCAGTTTCATCCACCTCATTAGAACTGATTCAAATGTATTCTTTTTAATGGCTGAGTAACACTCCATTGTGTATATGTACCACAGTTTTCTTATCCATTTATCTGTTGATGGGCATCTAGGTTGCTTTAAATATGCTTTAAATATGTGTCTGTTTAAATATATTTAATACATATATTAAATGTATAATTTAAATATCTTGCCATTTTATCTGGAAATTATATTTTAAAAAACTGAAAAAAAGAAATAAAAGAATTTCAATGCTTTTTATATAATATTGTAGATATTTCAGCCATTTACACTTGGTATGTAAAGGTTTTTTTAATTCCAGATAATCATCAGTGGGATTTACTGGGTATTCAGAAAAGGAAGAAACTTTGGAAATTACCTAGGCAATTATATAAGTAATATATAAGTAAATATAATTATTAAGAATATATAAGTAAATCCAAGAATGATTAAGTCACTTATCTAAACTTATAAAACTCATTGCAAAAGTAGCAATAGAAACCAGGTTTCCTAGGTTTAAGTGGTTTAAGTTTTAAGTTTAAGGTTTAAGGTTTAAGTTTAAATTACCCGGCAAATGGAAATATCTCCTATGCTCTGCAAAACTTGATTCTTATCTCTTTCACAGAACTGAACATATTCCACCTTGTATTCATTGTCCAGTTAGCCTAAGTTTTATCAAGTAAATTGAGTTCCTTCAAGGTTCAATCCTGGCATGTCTGTTCTTCTCACTCTATATTCTCACATATGGCTGCTGCTGCTGCTGCTAAGTCACTTCAGTCGTGTCCGACTCTGCACGACCCCATAGATGGCAGCCCACCAGTCTCCCCGGTCCCTGGGATTCTCCAGGCAAGAACAGTGGAGTGCATTGCCATTTCCTTTTCCAATGCATGAAAGTGAAAAGTGAAAGAAAGTCACTCAGTCGTGTCTGACTCCTAGCGACCCCACGGACTGCAGCCTACCAGGCTCCTCCATCCATGGGATTTGCCAGGCAAGAGTACTGGACTGGGTTGCCATTGCCTTCTCTGCACATATGGCTAACTTTTTATAAATGCCATTCCTTCTCCCTGGAAGACCCTCTCTCTTTTACCTCCTGACTTCTCCAACGTCTTTCATATCTCAGTAAAAACCAATTCCCCAAAGCAACTGTTCCTGATTCACAGAGCTCAGGTCTCCTTGTTATGTGCACATATGGCATTCTGTGCTTTTCCCTCTCGACACGTTCCTCAATTGTGGTGCAACATTTAACTTTGAAATTCACCTCTTTCTGTTTTTCTATTAAAATTTAAGTCCTAATTCACAAAGTCCACATGTGTGCTCTTCACTGCTGTCCATTCTTTGCATCCAGCAGGCCTTCATTGTGTGTTTGTTCAATCAAACATTTTTATTCGTGCCGAATAAAATTTCAATGAATTTTTGATGCTGCTATCATGGCATACAGTGAACTAAAACCATTGAGGTCTTTTCTTCCCACCCAAAACCTCATACCCTGATCATTTGGACGTAATTACAGAACTAGAAATGTGGGGGTTCCCTTTTGGCTCAGCTGGTGAAATATCTGCCTGAAATGTGGGAGGCCTGGATTTGATCCCTGGGTTGGGAGAGTCCCTGGAGAAGGGAAAATCTGCCCACTCCAGTATTCTGGTCTGGAGAATTCCAAGAACCGTATCGTCCATGGGGTTACAAAGAGTGAGACATGACTGAGTGACTTTCACTTTCACAGAACTGTGGATGCATTTGCTTTTAATTGTTAACCTATTAGATGGAAAACACTGGATGTTCAGTCTTTTATTCTGCATACACTGGCCCATGCAGTTCATGTCCTAAGATAATGTGATAATCCACTCACAGACTAAAAGGCTGAATAGGACATGCTGGGAGAAATATCAATAACCTCAGATATGCAGATGACACCACCCTTATGGCAGAAAGTGAAGAGGAACTAAAAAGCCTCTTGATGAAAGTGAAAGTGGAGAGTGAAAAAGTGGGCTTAAAGCTCAACATTCAGAAAACGAAGATCATGGCATCCGGTCCCATCACTTCATGGGAAACAGATGGGGAAACAGTGGAAACAGTGTCAAACTTTATTTTTTGGGGGGGCTCCCAAATCACTGCAGACGGTGACTGCAGCCATGAAATTAAAAGACGCTTACTCCTTGAAAGGAAAGTTATGACCAACCTAGATAGCATATTCAAAAGCAAATACATTACTTTGCCAACAAAGGTACGTCTAGTCAAGGCTATGGTTTTTCCTGTGGTCATGTATGGATGTGAGAGTTGGACTGTGAAGAAGGCTGAGTGCTGAAGAATTGATGCTTTTGAACTGTGGTGTTGGAGAAGACTCTTGAGAGTCCTTTGGACTGCAAGGAGATCCAACCAGTCCATTCTGAAGGAGATCAGCCCTGGGATTTCTTTGGAAGGAATGATGCTAAAGCTGAAACTCCAGTACTTTGGCCACCACATGTGAAGAGTTGACACATTGGAAAAGACTCTGATGCTGGAAGGGATTGGGGGCAAGAGGAGAAGGGGACGACAGAGGATGAGATGGCTGGATGGCATCACTGACTCCATGGACGTGAGTCTGGGTGAACTCTGGGAGTTGGTGATGGACAGGGAGGCCTGGCATGCTGCGATTCATGGGGTCTCAAAGGGTAAGACATGACTGAGTGACTGAACTGAACTGAACTGAGAGACAGTGCTCTGAACCTGCCACTTGAGTCTACTTTTTACCATAGGATTCTCAGCTTCACTAGAGGAGTTCAGTTTCTTAGCTGTACTCTCTGATCATGACAGATAAAAATACTTTAAGCAGAGCCTACAAATGAAATATTCTTACATTGTACACAAACACCTAATCTCTCTTTGAAGGTTCAAAAGAAATTCACCTCCTTGATGAATTGTTACCTACTTTTCCTAGATGAAAGTGCCATCTTCCTCCTTATGGCTTCCTAATGTCATTCTCACCATTTATTCTCATTGACCATTTTCTGACTTACAGTAATTATCTGAACAACACCAACTCCCACTTCTTTAATTCAGTTCCATTGGGGCTACAAGGGTACGCCAACTGCCTTGAAGTTGCTATTTATTGAGTATCAAACATGGCAGAAACTGGCCAGCCATTTGTTCTTTCTGAGGTAAATATTGTCAGATCAGATCAGATCAGGCACTCAGTCATGTCCGACTCTTTGCGACCCCATGAATCACAGCGCCAGGCCTCCCTGTCCATCATCAACTCCCAGAGTTCACTCAGACTCACGTCCATCGAGTCAGTGATGCCATCCAGCCATCTCATCCTCTGTCGTCCCCTTCTCTTGCCCCCAATCCCTTCTAGCATCAGAGTCTTTTCCAATGAGTCAACTCTTCGCACGAGGTGGCCAAAATACTGGAGTTTCAGCTTTAGCATCATTCCTTCCAAAGAAATCCCAGGGCTGATCTCCTTCAGAATGGACTGGTTGGATCTCCTTACAGTCCAAGGGACTCACAAGAGTCTTCTCCAACACCACAGTTCAAAAGCATCAATTCTTCAGCACTCAGCCTTCTTCACAGTCCAACTCTCACATCCATACATGACCACAGGAAAAACCATAGCCTTGACTAGACATACCTTTGTTGGCTAAGTAATGTCTCTGCTTTTGAATATGCTATCTAGGTTGGTCATAACTTTCCTTCCAAAGAGTAAGCATCTTTTAATTTCATGGCTGCAGTCACCGTCTGCAGTGATTTGGGAGCCCCCCCAAAAAATAAAGTTTGACACTGTTTCCACTGTTTCCCCATCTGTTTCCCATGAAGTGATGGGACCGGATGCCATGATCTTCGTTTTCTGAATGTTGAGCTTTAAGCCCACTTTTTCACTCTCCACTTTCACTTTCATCAAGAGGCTTTTTAGTTCCTCTTCACTTTCTGCCATAAGGGTGGTGTCATCTGCATATCTGAGGTTATTGATATTTCTCCCGGCAATCTTGATTCCAGCTTTTGTCTTCCAGTCCAGCGTTTCTCATGATGTACTCTGCATATAAGTTAAATAAACAGGGTGACAATATACAACCTTGACGAACTATTGTAATTAAAAGCAAATACCCAGCCTTTGGTATTTTGGATAAACTGACAACTGGACAAAACTTAACTGCTATTCCAGATAAAAGTTCCTTTGGTTTTAACTTTTTTTCTTTTAGAGAGAGCTCATTCTACATAACGTTTAGGTAAATACAAACGGGACTGATAAGTTAATTAGAAAAAAAATACACACTGTTGCAGGATACAAAAGTAGACAAATCATGCATCTTCTGTATACTTCAAGACCCATTTTACTAGGAGTTGGCAGCTCAGACAGTAAAGAGTCTGCCTGCATACAGGAGACCTGGGTTCCATCCCTGGTCGGGAAGATCCCTGGAAGAGGGCATTTCAAACCATTCTAGTATTCTCACCTAGAGAATCCCCATGGACAGAGGAGCCTGGCGGGTTGCAGTTTAAGGGGTAGTCAGTCCTTGGGGTTGTAAAGTGTTGGACACGACTGAGCAATTATGCACAGCAAACTTCTCTAGGTGACAATCTGACATTTAGAAACAGTTTCTCTCACTAGTGTGCTTAACTGCAACTCATGCTTTTCAGTGGAAGATCAAAGATAAAAGTAATATTCCATAACAGTCAAGTAATTATTTCTATCAAGGATTTTTTCTTAAAGCTAAGCTAGAGAAATACATTGTGAGATAGAGTAGATAATGAGAAGTATAAGAGATCCAAACAGGGAAGCTGCACAACCAATTGATAATTGTCTTTAGGGGAAAAAGAATAAAACCTCAGTTTGGAGTCATGTTTTATACAGAGATTTGCATAATGTTTGGAAATGTAAAGGATTTTCTACTCTAATTTTCCTTTTCCAGTTGAGAAAACCAAGCCCTAGAGAATTGAAGATAAGTTTTCCAAGTCAAAGAGCAGGTAAGTTAGGATTCTGATGAGAGCCCAGATACAGGCCTTAGGGTTCAGTTGCTTCATCTTTAGGCTGACAGGCTGGAGATTGGGGTACCAGTAATGGTGCCGTCTTCAGGCTGAATTGATTTTATTTTGGGAAACCTCTATCTTTGCTCCTAATAAACTCAACTGATCACGTAAAATCTACAATCTATTGGTTTAAATGTTAACTACCTCTAAGAAAATATGTTCTCAGGTGAGCATGTCAAAGAACTACAATTTGAAAGAAGTGTACAGTTCTATGGAATACGTCACCGTGGGCCTCAGGAATTGAATGTCTCTGCTACCTGTTGCACGTTTATGACCTTGGAAGGGAAAACAAGAGTGACAGTATTTTTCCTCCCATTTAATCACGTTCGGTGTTTTAGTGCACGCAGGCTGCCTTCACAGAATGCCAGAGGCTGGGTGGTTTATAAACCACGTTATGTATCACAGTTCTGGAGGCTAGAAGTCCAAGATCAGGGTGCCAGCATGGTTGAGTGAGTGAGGGCCTCTTCCAGGACATATCCCTAAATAGAAGGGATGAGAAAGTATTTCAGGCCTCTTTCACAAGAGCCCTAATCCCATTCATGTGGGCTCTGCCTCATGACCTAATCATTTTCCAATGGTCCCCTCTCCTAAAATCGTTACTTTGGGAATTAGGTTTTCAACATATGAATATTGGGAGAACACAAGCATTTAGATCATCGCACCCATCGGGGAGACTGACTTTTCTAAGCTAACCCAATGTCTCATCCATACTGAATGCTCTGTGGTGCTGATAGGAAGCCAAGGACTAAGGAAGCTGGATAAGGACCAGCATCCCCTGGTGGAGGGTCTGAGATGGTAAACTCCTTGATGGATTTCACAATAATATATGAGTGTCTCCAGGGTCTTCCTTGGTTACCAGTCATTGAGAAATCCCCTGTAATATACATGTTCCTATTTGAAATATGAGTTAATTACTGATTTCTTAGACAAAGTACCAGTTGACCAATATGGAAACATCACGGCTATGCATATGAAGAAAAGGGCCTTAGACAGACGCAAATTTCATAGTGGAAAGTCCTCAAGACTTTATTCACTTCAGATAGCAATTACAAGTTTGGGGATCTCTCAAGACCTTTCTTGGTTTCCATAATCAGCTAGGACTGCAAGAGCTCACTGAAAGCTGTTATACATGTGGTTATGGTTTATTCCAGATCTTTGATTTATTTTTAATTAATTTTTAATTTTAGTGTAGTGTAATTGATTTACAATGCTATAAATGTCAGTTTTTTTTGAACAGTGAATAAGTTATACACATACATATATCCACTCTTATTTACATTCTTTCCTCATGGAGCAACAGATGGGCTCCAAATAGGAAAAGGAGTATGTCAATGTTGTATATGGTCACCCTGCTTATTTAACTTATATGCAGAATACATCATGAGAAATGATGGGCTGCATGAAGCACAAGCTGTAATCAAGATTGCTGGGAGAAATATCAATAACCTCAGATATGCAGATGAAACCACTATTATGGCAGAAAGTGAAGAAGACCTAAAGAGCCTCTTGATGAAAGTGAAAGAGAAGAGCGAAAAAGTTGGCTTAAAGTTCAACATTCAGAAAACGAAGATCATGGCATCGGTCCCATCACTTCATGGCAAATAGATGGGGAAACTGGAAACAGTGGCTGACTTTATTTTTTTTGAGCTCCAAAATCACTGCAGATGGTGATTGCAGCCATGAAATTAAAAGACGCTTACTCCTTGGAAGGAAAGTTATGACCAACCTAGACAGTATATTAAAAAGCAGTGACATTACTTTGTCAACAAATGTCCGTCTAGTCAAGGCTATGATTTTTCCAGTAGTCATGTATGGATGTGAGACTTGGACTATAAAGAAAGCTGAGGGCCGAAGAATTGATGCTTTTGAACTGTGGTGTTAGAGAAGACTTTTGAGAGTCCCTTGGATTGCAAGGTGATCCAACCAGTCCATCCTAAAGGAGATCAGTTCTGGGTGTTCATTGGAAGGACTGATGTTGAAGCTGAAACTCCAATATTTTGGACACCTGATGTGAAGTGCTGACTCATTTGAAAAGACCCTGATGTTGGGAAAGATTGAGGGCAAGAGAAGAAAGGGACAACAGAGGATGGGATGGTTAGGTGGCATCACTGACTCAATGGACATGTGTTTGTGTAGACTCGGGAGTTGGTGATGAACAGGGAGGCCTGGCATGCTTCGGTTCATGGGGTCACAAAGAGTCGGACATGACTGTGCGACTGAACTGAACTGAACTCACGTAGGTCATTACAGAGAGTTGAGTAGAATTTCCCTTTCTATACAGTAGGTCCTTATTAGTTATCTATCTTATATATATATATTAGTGTGTACATGTCAATCCCAATGTCATAATTCATCCCTCCCTTCTTCCCTGTGGAACCGTAAGATTATATTCTACATTGTGACTTTCTTCCTGTTTGTAAATAAGTTCATTTATACCATTTTTTAATATTTCACATATCACTGATATCATATGAATTTGTCTTTCTCTGACTTACTTCACTTGGTATGACAATATTCAGGTCCATCCATATTGCTTCTGATAGCATTATTTTGTTCCTTCTTATGGCTGAGTAACATTACATTGTATATCTGCATTACATCTTCTTTGTCCCTTTCTCTGTTGATGGACATTTAGGTTGCTTCCATGTTCTGGCTATTGTAAACAGTGCTGCAATGAACACTTCTGTGCTTAGTCGATCAGTCATGTCTGACTCTTTGCGACCCCATGGTTTGTAACCTGCCAGGCACCTCTGTCCATGGGGATTGTCCCTGTGGAAAATAATAGGCAAGAAGGTTGGAGTGGGTTGCCATCCCCTCCTCCAGGGGATCTTCCCAACCCAGGGATCAAATCCAAGTTTCCTGCATTGCAGGCAGATGCTTTACCATCTGAGCCACAAGGGAAGCCCTGATGAAGAAGGAACACTGAGGTGCACGTATCTTTACAAAGTATGATTTTCTCCTGGTATATATCTAGGGGATTGCAGCTTTTTAAAAGATACAGATAAAAAACTGCCCAGGAAAAGGCATATACGGCAGACTCAAAGAAAGTGTGAAACATGGAACTTTGCTTTTCTCTTCCCAGGGTGTCATGGGTAGCTTTGTGCTCCCAGCACTGATGTGCTGGCATTGAGCACTTGCAGACATGGGAGCTCACTCCAGGGTCCATGTCCAGAGCTTTTACTGGGGCTCCATCTTGTAAGCATGATTGATGGTCCATACAGCTGATCTCAGGCTCAAACCTCTCTAAAGGTGCAGCTGATACTGCATGATCAAAACCCCTATCCTGAATCACATCATTCTTGTGGCCAAAAGTTTTTGCTCTAAACCACGCTGTTTACATCCCTATCAGTCTGGCCAAAGACCCTCACATAAACAATAGCACTTTTCTCAGTGTCAGCCTTTGACACCTTTAGTCACCCTTCCCCAGAGGAAACAACCTAAGGCTTTAGAAAGGAGCTCCCAGGAAACAAAGGCAAAGTCCAGACTTCCCTTTGGATGAGGCTGCATCCTTCACTACATAGCCCTGTGGCTGGATTTGCTTGACAAGGCTCCCTCGTTGTAACTTCACACTAAGAAAATGTGAAGGGACAAACATTGGTCAAGCATTTATCTTCTTCTGGTCTTTCTCTGAAATGTTTTTCTTGCATATCTTCATTAATTCTTATGCAACTCCATGAGGTGGACACTAGTTTGAATGGCATTATGGAGAGAAGTAAATTAAGGCTGGCCTTAAGATTCAGAGCTAGTGAGTGGTGGAGTGGGAGAATGTACAAGGGCTACAGGACTCCAAGGTTCACACTTAAAGCCACTATGTGGCGAAGATCCCAACATTTCTTTTTTTAGCATTTTTATTTACTTGGTTGTGTTGTGTTTTAATTGTAGCATATCTGGATCTTCCAACTCTCTTGTGGCATGTGGGATCTAGATCTGCGAGCAGGGATTGAACCCCAGGCCCCCTGCATTAGGAGCATGGATCCTTAAGCACTGGACAATGGGGAAAGTTCCAACACCATTTCCATTTGGAGGAAATGTTCACATGCAAGTGCACATCCAAAGAGGACTGTTGAATCAATATTGTCCAGTCCTGTCATTCTGTTCCACAACATATATGAATTAAGAAGGATACAACACTAACTCTTCTTGCTATCCATTTAACAGAAATAAATAAAAGGAAGACATGAAGACTTACCATAAGCTCATGATGCCATGATCAAAGAAGCCTTAGGCGACAGAAGCATTTCAAATGGTCTTTTTGTTTGGCATCCCAGAAATCAGTACCCCGTGGGGCATAATAGTCCAATAAGATTCCAGATAGTGAAAGGCATGCCTTTCTCTATCAAAGAGGGCCAGGGCAATTCTGAAACGGGGGGTGGGAAAGAAGACCGGTATTTATGCCTTCAGATACAAATGCTTTCTCAGAGAGATAAATTTAGAAAAAAAATTCATATGAGTGTTGAGAGTGTGAAAATTGTTAACCGTAAATCTCTCCCCACGAGCATATGACATGGAAAACTTCATGTACCCCAGAATACCCTGCTTTGGTAACACAGTCTGAATGATCCAATATTCTAATGATTTTCTTAATTTTGGGTGAAGCTTTCATGAACTTCCCATGTGACCAATGGTGTTGATAACTGATAAATCAATTGGAATGGGGTTCCTGAAAATGGAGTGGACAGATGAGAAATGTAATCTGAAGTCTAAGTGAAGGGAGTTCGATACACAGTGGGAGAAAGGATTTTAACTTCTCTGAGGAATGGTTGGTGAGATGTGGTCCTCAAGGTTCTATGTGAAGGAGCCCACTTCCTGCATCAACTGAGGATGGGGAAAGGATGGAGTCTAAGCTCTGGTGGCAAGACAGAAGTGTTTCAGCCCACAGCCCCTCATTATAGACAGAGCGAGCTCTCTGTAGGCAACGGTATCCAAAATAGGATACCAGTAAGAGCGATACAAATGACCAAGCGATGGAGGAGCAACACAGACCTGTTATAAGCAACACAAGATGTGCCTAGAGGGAAAATATTGATGCCCT
>NW_027218614.1:0-17995 GCF_027580195.1 Bos mutus
GAGTGAATAAACTCACGTCGCCCAAAAGAATTTCACGTGGTGCAGGAAGGGTAGAGGGGTCACTGAACTCAGAAATTGGTTTTAAGCAGGAAAGAGGTGGGAAACGAAGCGTCTCAGACCAAACGCAGGCATCCGTTTCAGAGCGAGTATAAAGCAAAATGGGGTCGCCTCTTCGCCACACAGGGACATCTGAATTTGCTTGGGGTGGTGGGACGGCCGCGGGAATTTAGGTTCAGTAGCGACCCTCAACTCACATTACAGAGGAAAGCTAACAACCAGAAGAAAATTTGAAAGGAAAGACAGAAACTCAATTTTGGCTGAGACCTCCGCTCTCTCCTCTCAGACTACACGTGCGTGACGCTGTGCGCACGCGCAGTGACAAGCCGTAGCGGCCTGGAGGCGGGGCCCGAGCGGAGCCAGCGCTCAGGGGCGCGGGCTGGAGAGAAATCAGGCCTGCGTGAAGACAGTGGGAGGGTGAGGCGGCCGGGGTCTCGCTGCAGTCAGTAAATGAAAAGAGGGCCTGCTCCTTGAGAGGAAAGGTATCATAAAAGTAGACAGTGTATTTTAAAGCAAAGGCATCACTTTGCAAACGAGGGTCCCTGATGTCAAAGCTATTGTTTTTCCAGTAGCAGGTACAGATGTGAGAGTCGGTCCATAAACAAAGAAGAGCAAAGAATTGGTGCTTTTAGATTGTGGGGATAGAGAAGAATTTTGACAGTCCCTTGGACTGCGAGGAGTTTAGTACTGGGTGTTCATTGGAAGGACTGATGTTGAAGCTGAAACTCCCAATACTTTGGCCACCTGATGCAAAGAGCTGACTCATTTGAAAAGACCCTGATGCTGGGAAAGATTGAGGACAGGAGGAGAAGGGGACGACAGAGGATGAGATGGTTGGATGGCATCACCGACTCATAGACATCAGTTTGGGTAGACTCCGGGAGTTGGTGATGGAAAGGGAGGCCTTGCAAGCTGCGGTTCGTGGGGTCACAAAGAGTCGGACATGACTGAGCGACTGAACCGAACTGCTGGATCATTGGAAAAGCAAAAGAGTTCCAGAAAAATATCTACTTCTGCTTTATTGACTATGCCAAAGCCTTTGATTGTGTGGATCACAACAATCTCAAGAAAATTCTTCAAGAGATGGGAATACCAGACCACCTGACCTGCCTCTTGAGAAACTTGTATGCAGGTCAGGAAGCAACAGTTAGAACTGGATATGGAACACCAGACTGATCGCAAATAGGGAAAGGAGTACGCAAAGACTGTATTTTATCACCCTGCTTACTTAACTTATATGAAGACTACATCATGAGAAATCCTGGACTGCATGAAGCACAAGCTGGAATCAAGATTGCCGGGAGCTGCTGCTGCTGCTAAGTTGCTTCAGTCCTGTCTGACTCTGTGTGACCCCACAGATGGCAGCCCACCAGGCTCCACCGTCCCTGGGATTCTCCAGGCAAGAACACTGGAGTGGGTAGCCATTTCCTTCTCCAATGTGTGAAAGTGAAAAGTGAAAGTGAAGTCACTCAGTCATGTTCAGCTCTTAGTGACCCCATGGACTGCAGCCTACCAGGCTCCTCTGTCCATAGGATTTTCGAGCCAAGAGTACTTGAGTGCATTGCCACTGCCTTCTCCGATTGCCAGGAGAAATGTCAATAATCTCAGATATGCAGATGACACCAGCCTTATGTCAGAAAGTGAAGAACTGAAGAGCCTTTTAATGAAAGAGGAGAGTGAAAAAGTTGGCTTAAACTCAACATTCCGAAAACTAAGATCATGGCATCTGGTCCCATCACTTCATGGCAAATAGATGGGGAAACATTGCAAACAGTAGCAGACTTTATTTTCCTGGTCTCCAAAATCACTGCAGATGGTGACTGCAGCCATGAAATTAAAAGACGCTTGCTTCCTAGAAGAAAAGTTATGACTAGCCTAAACAGCACATTAAAAAGCAGAGACATTTCTTTGCCAACAAAGATCTGTCTAGTCAAAGCTATGGTTTTTCCAGTAGTCATGCATGGATGTGAGATTTGGACTATAAAGAACACTGAGTACCAAAGAATTGATGCTTTTGAACCGTGGTGTTGAAGAAGACTCTTGTGAGTCCCTTGGAATGCAAGGAGATCCAAAGAGTCCATCCTAAAGGAAATCAGACCTGAATATTCATTGGAAGGATTGATGCTGAAGCTGAAACTCCAATACTGTGGCTACCTGATGAGAAGAACTGACTCATTTGAAGAGACTCTGATGCTGGGAATGATTGAAGGCAGGAGGAGGAGGGGATGTCAGAGGATGAGATGGTTGGATGGCACCACCGACTTGATGGCCGTGAGTTTGACAAGCTCCAAGAGTTGATGATGGACAGGGAAGCCTGGCATGCTGCAGTCCATGGGGTCGGAAAGAGTCGGACACTACTGAGTGACTAAACTGAACAACTTGGAAGTCTACCATGATTCAACTAGAAAGCTTCAGCAGTTAAACATTTTCATAAGACTTCAGCGTATGGCTTCATCTGTCTCAACATCCAAAGCAAACTTTGGGTGTGGTTCCACCCTCTTTTTTCAGTGACTGCAAAGTAACAAGAACCAACATGTTGGGAACTGAATATATGAAATTTCTAGTTAACAAAGAATATTCCCATCATATAGTGTGGATTGTAAAGTATTTCTGGATCTTCCCTGGTGCTCAGTGGTAAGGAATCTGCCTGCCAAGGAGGAAACACGGGACAAATCCCTGGTCTGAAAAATTCCTACATGTTTTGTAGATATCCCACGAGCCACAACTATATGACCAATAACAAGTGAATAATAAAAAATATTTCAGAATGCTCCCAGCTCACTTTTAACCTTATTGCCAAAGTTTTTTATTTCCTAATTTTTGCACAGTTATTAATCCTATTTTCACTTCACGTAAATTAGGCACACGCCATTAGTTTCATTTTGGCACAAGAGGACTCAGGAAATATAACTGCACTGTTATGTACAGAGTGTGGAAAGAATAACTCAAGTGAAAATTATTAGACTATAATCCCAAAATTGGCTATTGTTTGATTTAATCATGAAAAGAAATTCTTCTACGTTCTTTCAACCTTGAGAGCCTTTGGTGCGTTGCTACTTTCTGTTATGAAGTACTGAGATGGTGAAAACTGTGTTGTTGGAAGAAACAGGATCCATTCAGGGTTATGGGGAAAATTACACAAATTTTATTAGAGCACAAGACTTATGATACATTCTGAAGAAAACAACGGTACAACAGAAATGGCAGCTATCAATGATGAAACAGATACACACGCATACTTTCCTGGTTCTTTTGACTCAAGTTTCTTCACAATAGCTTTCCACAAATATTGTATTAGTGGTTTATCTCCAGGGTATATGTTCTTAGATACCTAAAGAGTGAGCAGTAATTATCACAACTGCCATAAAATTTGCATTTCTAAGTATAAAATATTTGGTGAAAACCGAGATACAGAGAGTACCTAAAAGCCTTGCCACATATTCTACACTGGTAAGGTTCTCTCTAGTATGGATAAACTGATGAATGGTGAGATGTGATCCCGAGTTAAGGTTTACATACTCATGTCACTTGTCAGCGTTCTCTACAAAATTAGTTCTTTACTGAAACCTGACTTCAGATTGTTGCCTAAAATCCCTGACACATTTATTATTACATTGATACAGTTTTTATCTAGTGTGAATATTCTCAAGAAGCTTAAGGTGTAAACAGAAAGCCTGGCCACACTGATAACATTTGGAACGTCTCTCGAGTATGCGTCACCTGATATCTTTAGGCCTGAATGGCACCTGAAGGAATAATGAATTTTCCTGATGAAGGGAATGATCCGCCCATTACTGAAATCCTGGCCACAGACATATGATTTCCTCCACTGGAGGGATTGATTGTGCTCTGAATGTACGGATTCTTGTCAGTAGGTATTTTCTCGTGTTTTGTAAAAAACTGAACACCTTCCAAAAGACTTACCACATGCACTATGTGCGTAAGATTTCAATTCACATTAATTACCTGAGGATCAGTTAGGTCTGAATACAAAATCAGAACTTTACCACATCTACCACATTCATGCAGTTTTCCTCCAGTTTGACTTTTCTGAAGGCCTAAAACTTCATATACTTTACTTCATTCACTACATTTGTAAGTTTTCACCGCACTACTACTGACTCTCAGATGATCTGCAAAGTCATTCCTTGTGACTGCAGGCTTTGTCATATAAATCCCATTTATGTGGCTTCTCTCCCGTATGAACGGCCGAATGGTCAGTTATGGCTGAACGTGAACTAGAAACTTTGCCATATTCATTTTTATGCTTTCAATATAGTATGAATTCTCTGATGAATTATAAGGCCTGAACTAAGATTAAAGGCTTTGCCATACTCATTACATTTGCACTAAAATGTTTCTCACAATTGTTCCATTTGTAACAGTTTTCTCCACTATGAATTATCTGATGCTTCTTATGATGGTCATTTCAAGTAAAGCACATACATCACATTTCTATGCTTTCTCTCCTGTACGAACAGCCTGATGGTGAGACTGACTGTCCATTAAAACGTTTGTCACCATTGTTTCAATTTTAAGGTTTCTCTCCAACATGAATTTTCTGATGAACCGTAAGGTTTGCATTTAGATTACAAGCCTTGACCTTGAGATCATATTTATGTGTTTTCTCTCCAGTATGAATTCATCTCCAGATGAATCCCAAGTTGTGCACATCAAGTAAAGCATCAGCCACAAACATTTATATGGTTTCTCTCCAGTATGAATTTTGGATAAACTGCAAGCTTACCAATATGACTAAAGGCCTTGACACAGACAACACATTCATATGCTTTCTCTCCAATATGAATTCCCCGATGAATTGCAAGGTTTGCAGTTTGGCTAAAGGCCTTGCCACATACATCACATTTATATGGTTTCTCTCAAATATTAGTTCTCCAATGAACAGCAAAGTAACAGCTGGAATTGAAGAGTCTGCCCCATAGATACATTTCTATGCTTTTCTCTTGTATGAACTGCCTGATGAAGAGATAAGGATGACTGTGCACTAAAACCTCTGTCACCATTGCTAATTCGTAATGTTTCTCTGCAGTATGAATTCTTTGATGAAATGCAAGGGCTGATTTGAAACTAAAGACCTTGCCACATACATCACATTTATATGCTTTCTATCCAGTATGAATTTTCTGATGAGATGTAAGGCTTCCTTTTAACTCTAAAGGCCTTGCCACATACATCACATTTGTATGGTTTCTCGTCTGAATGAATTTTCCGATATGTGAGGCTTCCATTTAAACTAAAGGTCTTGCCACATATATCACATTTATATGGTTTCTCTCCAGAATGAATTTTCCAATGAGTTGCAAGGCTTCCATTTATAGTAAAGGCCTTACCACATACAACACATTTATATGGTTTCTCTCCAGTATGAATTTTCTGATGTGATGTAAGCGTTCCGTTTACTCTAAAGGCCTTGCCACATACATCACACTTACATGGTTTCTCTCAGCAATGAATTTTCTGATGAGATGTAAGGCTGCCGTTTACTCTAAAGGCCTTGCCACATACATCACATTTATAGTGTTTCTCTCCAGTATGAACCCTCTGATGAACTGCAAGTTGCGTGCTTCGCGTATAGCCACAGCCACATACATCACATTTATATGGTTTCTCTCCAGTATAAAGGATCTGATGAACTGCATGGTTTTCTTTGCGAGTAAACACCTGTCCACACACGTCACATTTGTCTAGTTTCTCTCCAGTATGAGTTCTCTGATGAACTGCAAGGTAACACCTGGAACTGAAGACTTTGCCACATAAAGTACATTTCCGTGCTTTCTCATCTATATGAACTGCTGCTGCTAAGTCGCTTCAGTCATGTCCGACTCTGTGCGACCCCACAGATGGCAGCCCACCAGGCTCCTCCGTCCCTGGGATTCTCCAGGCAAGAACACTGGAGTGGGTTGCCATTTCCTTCCCCAATGCATGAAAAGGAAAAGGGAAAATGACATGACTCTTAATGACCTCATGGACTGCAGCCTACTAGACTCCTCCGTCCATGGGATTTTCCAGGCAAGAGTACTGGAGTGGGGTGCCCGTGCCTTCTCCGTGTATGAATGACTTCATGTATTTTTAAGGACGCCCGAGTGAAAAAACGTTTGTCACAGCTGTTACATTTGAAAGGTTTCACTTCAGTATGAATTCTCCGATGAATTCCAAGTTGTCTGTTTCCGGTTAAGCCACAGCCACATACATCACATGTATACGAATTCTCTCCACTATGAATTCTCTGATGAATTCCAGGCTTTGACTTTCAAATATAGCCATGGCCACATACATCACATTTTTATGGTTTCTCTCCAGTATGAAGGATCTGATGAAGTACACAGCTTTCTTTGCGAGTAAAGGCCTTTCCACACACATCACATTTATATGGCTTCTCTCCAGTATGAACTCTCTGATGAATTTCAAGTTGTGACTTTCGAGTATAGCCATGGCCACATACATTCCATTTATATCGTTTCTCTCCAGTATGAAGGATCTGATGAAGTGCACAGCTTTCTTTGTGAGTAAAGGCCTTTCCACACACATCACATTTATATGGTTTCTCTCCAGTATGAGTTCTCTGATGAACTGCTATATACAACACTTGGAACTGATCATTTTGGCACACAAATTACATTTACATGCTTTCTTATCTGATTGAACTGCCTGATGTTTATTTAATGATGGCATTGCAAAAAAAAAAGTTTGCCACAGCTGTTACACTTGTAAGATTTCACTTCAGTATGAATTCTCTGATGATTTCTAAGTTGTCTCCATCCGGTAAAGTCACAGCCACATACATCACATTTATATGGCTTCTCTCCAGTATGAACTTTCTGATGAATTCCAAGTTGTGACTTTCGAGTATAGCCACAGCCACACACATCACATTTATATGGTTTCTCTCCAGTATAAGTTCTGTGATGAACTGCTAAATAACACCTGGAACTGAACATTTTGCCACACAAATTACATTTACATGCTTTCTCATCTGTTTGAACTGCCTGATTTTTATTTAAGGATGACAGTGCAAAAAAATGTTTGCCACGGCTATCACATTTGTAAGATTTCACTTCACTATGACTTCTCCGATGAATTCTACGTTGTCTCTTTCCAGTCACATCACAGCCACATACACCACATTTATAAGGGTTCTCTCCAGTATGCACTCCGTGATGAATTGCAAGTCATGACTTTCGAGTATATCTATGGCCACACATATCACATTTATATGGTTTCTCTCCAGTATGAAGGATCTGATGAAGTGAATGGCTTTGTTTGCAAATAAAGGCCTTTCTAGCATCTGAGGCCAGGGGCGACGGCCGGGAGGGGCAACCCCATGTCCAAGGAGCGGTGGCTGCGCGGGCGTAGGAGGGCCTAGAGGAGATATTCCACGTTCAAGGTCAGGGGGGGCGGCGGTGAGGAGATATCCCTCGTCCAAGGTAGGAGCAGCGGCTGTGCTTTGCTGGAACAGCCGTGAAGAGATACCCCATGTCCAAAGTAAGAGAAACCCAAGTAAGACAGTAGGTTTTGCAACAGGGCATCAGAGGGCAGACACACTGAAACCTTACTCCAGAAACTAGTCACTCTAATCACACTAGGACCACAGCCTTGTCTAACTCAATGAAACTAAGCCATGCCTGTGGGGCAACCCAAGACAGGCGGGTCATGGTGGAGAGGTCTGACAGAAGGTGCTCCACTGGAGAAGGGAATGGCAAACCACTTCAGTATTCTTGCCTTGAGAACCCTATGAACAGTATGAATAGGCAAAATGATAGGATACTGAAAGAGGAACTCCGCAGGTCGGTAGGTGCCCAATATGCTACTGGAGATAAGTGGAGAAATAACTCCAGAAAGAATGAAGGGATGGAGCCAAAGCAAAAACAACACCCAGTTGTGGATGTGACTGGTAATAGAAGCAAGGTCTGATGCTGTAAAGAGCAATATTGCATAGGAACCTAGAATGTCAGGTCCATGAATCAAGGCAAATTGGAAGTGCTCAAACAAGAGATGGCAAGAGTGAACGTCGACATTCTAGGAATCAGAGAACTAAAATGGACTGGAATGGGTGAATTTAACTCAGATGACCATTATATCTATTACTGCGGGCAGGAATCTCTCAGATGAAATGGAGTAGCCATCATGGTCAATAAGAGTCCGAAATGCAGTACTTCGATGCAATCTCAAAATGACAGAATGATCTCTGTTCGTTTCCAAGGCAAACCATTCAATATCACAGTAATCCAAGTCTATGCCCCAAACAGTAACGCTGAAGAAGCTGAACGGTTCTATGAAGACCTATAAGACCTTTTAGATCAGATCAGATCAGGTCAGATCAGTCGCTGAGTCGCGTCCGACTCTTCGCGACCCCATGAATCGCAGCAGGCCAGGCCTCCCTGTCCATCACCAACTCCCAGAGTTCACCCAGACTCACGTCCATCAAGTCAGTGATGCCATCCAGCCATCTCATCCTCTGTCGTCCCCTTCTCCTCCTGCCCCCAATCCCTCCCAGCATCAGAGTCTTTTCCAATGAGTCAACTCTTCGCATCAGGTGGCCAAAGTACTGGAGTTTCAGCTTTAGCATCATTCCTTCCAAAGAAATCCCAGGGCTGATCTCCTTCAGAATGGACTGGTTGGATCTCCTTGCAGTCCAAGGGACTCTCAAGAGTCTTATCCAACACCACAGTTCAAAAGTATCAATTCTTTGGCGCTCAGCCTTCTTCACAGTCCAACTCTCACATCCACACGTGACCACAGGAAAAACCATAGCCTTGACTAGATGAACCTTTGTTGGCAAAGTAATGTCTCTGCTTTTGAACATGCTATCTAGGTTGGACATAACTTTCCTTCCAAGGAGTAAGCGTCTTTTAATTTCATGACTGCAGTCACCATCTGCAGTGATTTTGGAGCCCCCAAAAAATAAAGTCTGACACTGTTTCCACTGTTTCCCCATCTATTTCCCATGAAGTGATGGGACCAGATGTCATGATCTTTGTTTTCTGAATGTTGAGCTTTAAGCCAACTTTTTCAATCTCCTCTTTCACCTTCATCAAGAGGCTTTTGAGTTCCTCTCCACTTTTTGCCATAAGGGTGGTGTCATCTGCATATCTGAGGTTATTGACATTTCTCCCGGCAATCTTGATTTCAGCTTGTGCTTCTTCCAGTCCAGCGTTTCTCACGATGTACTCTGCATATATGTTAAGTAAGCAGGGTGACAATATACAGCCTTGACGGACTCCTTTTGCTATTTGGAACCAGTCTGTTGTTCCATGTCCAGTTCTAACTGTTGCTTCCTGACCTGCATAAAGATTTGTCAAGAGGCAGGTCAGGTGGTCTGGTATTCCCATCTCTTTCAGAATTTTCCACAGTTTAGTGTGATCCACACAGTCAAAGGCTTTGGCATAGTCAATAAAGCAGAAATAGATGTTTTTCTGGAACTCTCTTGCTTTTTCCATGATCCAGCGGATGTTGGCAATTTCATCTCTGGTTCCTCTGCCTTTTCTAAAACCAGCTTGAACATCAGGAAGTTCACGGTTCACATATTGCTGAAGCCTGGCTTGGAGAATTTTGAGCATTACTTTACTGGCATGTGAGATGAGTGCAATTGTGCAGTAGTTTGAGCATTCTTTGGCATTGCCTTTCTTTGGGATTGGAATGAAAACTGACCTTTTCCAGTCCTGTGGCCACTGCTGACTTTTCCAAATTTGCTGCCGTATTGAGTGCAGCACTTTGACAGCATCATCTTTCAGGATTTGAAAGAGCTCAACTGGAATTCTATCACCTGCACTAGCTTTGTTCGTAGTGATGCTTTCAAAGGCCCACTTGACTTCACATTCCAGGATGTCTGGCTCTAGCTGAGTGATCACACCATCGTGATTATCTTGGTCATGAAGATCTTTTTTGTACAGTTCTTCTGTGTATTCTTGCCACCTCTTCTTAATATCTTCTGCTTCTGTTAGGTCCATACCATTTCTGTCCTTTATCGAGCCCATCTTTGCATGAAATGTTCCCTTGGTGTCTCTTATTTTCTTGAAGAGATCTCTAGTCTTTCCCATTCTGTTGTTTTCCTCTATTTCTTTGCATGGATCACTGAGGAAGGCTTTCTTATCTCTTCTTGCTATTTTTTGGAACTCTGCATTCAGATGCTTATATCTTTGCTTTTCTCCTTTGCTTTTCCCTTCTTTTCTTTTCACAGCTATTTGTAAGGCCTCCCCAGACAGCCATTTTGCTTTTTTTTTTTTTTTCCATTTTGTTTTTTTGCATTTCTTTACCATGGGGATGGTCTTGATCCCTGTCTCCTGTACAATGTCACGAACCTCATTCCACAGTTCATCAGGCACTCTATCCATCACATCTAGGCCCTTAAATCTATTTCTCACTTCCACCGTATAATCATAAGGGATTTGATTTAGGTCATACCTGAATGGCCTAGTGGTTTTCCCTACTTTCTTCCATTTAAGTCTGAATTTGGCAATAAGGAGTTCAAGATATGAGCCACAGTCAGCTCCTGGTCTTGTTTTTGCTGACTGTATACAGCTTCTCCATCTTTGGTTGCAAAGAATATAATCAATCTGATTTTGGTGTTGACCATCTGGTGATGTCCACATGTAGAGTCTTCTCTTGCGTTGTTGGAAGAGGGTGTTTGCTATGAACAGTGCATTTTTTGACAAAACTCTGTTAGTCTTTGCCCTGCTTCATTCCGTGTTCCAAGCGCGGCAGCACCTGCGACCAGCTCACTAAGCGCGGCCGAAGAGGAGCTACCCCACGTCCGAGGTCAGGGGCAAAAGCCGGGAGGACCCCATGCCCGAAGGGCAGCAGCCAAGAGGAGTTACCCCACATCCGAGGTCAGGGGCAGCGGCTGAGAGTGCCAGGCTGCAATGGCGCAGGAACAGCGGAGAAAAGCTACCCAAGTCCGTGGTCAGGGGCTGCGGCTGAGAGGAGCTACCCCACGTCCAAGGTCAGGAACGGCGGCCGGGAGGACCAACCCCATGCCGGTGGCCAGGGGCGGCGGCCGGAAGGACCAACCACGCGTCCAAGGAGCGGTGGCTGCGCGGGCGCAGGAGGGCCTAGAGAAGCTATCCCACGTTGAAGGTCAGGAAGGCCGGCGGTGAGGAGATACCCCTCGTCCAAGGTAAGGAGCAGCGGCTGCACTTTGCTGGAGCAACCATGAAGAGATATCCCACGCTCAAGGTAAGAGAAACCCAAGTAAGATGGTAGGTGTTGCAAGAGGGCATCAGAGGGCAGACACACTGAAACCATACTCACAGAAAACTAGTCAATCTAATCACACTAGGACCACAGCCTTGTCTAACTCAAAGAAACTAAGCCATGCCCGTGGGGCAACCCAAGACGGGCGGGTCATGGTGGAGAGATCTGACAGACTGTGGTCCACTGGAGAAGGGAATGGCAAACCACTTCAGTATTCTTGCCTTGAGAACCCCATGAACAGTATGAAAAGGCAAAATGATAGGATACTGAAAGGGAAACTCCCCAGGTCATTAAGTGCCCAATATGCTACTGGAGATCAGTGGAGAAATAACTCCAGAAAGAATGAAGGGATGGAGCCAAAGCAAAAACAATACCCAGCTGTGGATGTGACTGGTGATAGAAGCAAGGTCCGATGATGTAAAGAGCAATATTGCATAGGAACCTGGAATGTCAGGTCCATGAATCAAGGCAAATTGGAAGTGGTCAAACAAGAGATGGCAAGAGTGAATGTTGACATTCTAGGAATCAGCAAACTGAAATGGACTGGAATGCATGAATTTAACTCAGATGACCATTATATCTACTACTGAGGGCAGGAATCTCTCAGAAGAAATGGAGTAGCCATCACGGCCAACTAAAGAGTCTGAAATGCAGTACTTGGATGCAATCTCAAAAATGACAGAATGATCTCTGTTCGTTGCCAAGGCAAACCATTCAATATCACAGTAATCCAAGTCTATGCCCCAACCAGTAACGCTGAAGAAGCTGAAGTTGAACGGTTCTATGAAGACCTACAAGACCTTTTAGAACTAACACCCCAAAAAGATGTCCTTTTCATTATAGGGGATTGGAATGCAAAAGTAGGAAGTCAAGAAACACCTGGAGTAACAGGCAAATTTGGCCTTGGTTGGCAAGGGCCCCTGCAAAGGCTGAACAATCTCAAGATTTGTCCCTTATCTTACCTATGGTGCTGCAAGACTTGCACTCACAGGAGACAGTCAGGACATTCACACTCAGGGCAGTTTCCATGCAGGTTAGAAGCAAGGTAAGAGGAATGCACTGCTTTGTCTTTAAGCCTGCTAAGTTGCTTCAGTCATGTCCGACTCTGTGTGACCCCATAGACAGCAGCCCACCAGGCTCCCCTGTCCCTGGGATTCTCCAGGCAAGAACACTGGAGTGGGTTGCCATTTCCTTCTCCAATGCATGAAAGTGAAAAGTGAAAGTGAAGTCGCTCAGTCGTGTCCGACTCTTAGTGCCCCCATGGACTGCAGCCCACCAGGCTCCTCCGTCCATGGGATTTTCCAGGCAACAGTACTGGAGTGGGGTGCCATTGCCTTCTCTGCTTTAAGCCTAAACAAGACTATTTATTTAATTTCCCTAACACCCTGGTGGCTCCATGGTAAGAATCTGCTTAGTAATGTGGGAGACATGGGTTCGATTCTTGTTCTGGGAACATCTCACATGTCACGGAGTGCCGGGGACCAGCCCCGGCTGATCCAGGGTATTCAAAGGAGAGACGGTGTAGGCGAAGATCGGGAGACAATTGCTTAATTAAACGTTAATTAAGGATATAAAGAGTAATAGAATGAGGATAGCTCAGTGAGGAAATTCAGTGGAGAAAAGAGGCTGAATAATTCAGCCAGAAGGTAAGAGAAAGAACGACATGGTGAGACCAAGTTTCGGTGAACAAGGCCCGCACTTTATTTTTCAAAGTAGTTTTTATACCTTAAGTTATGCATAGAGGATAATGGGGGAAGGGGTAGAGTCAGGCAGCAAGCCAGGCTTTCTTCCTGCAGACTTATCATATGCAAAAGCTTAGGTGATTTGCATCATCTTCTGGCCCGGAGGCCTGTTAACATTTTAAGACCTTTTCTTCAGAAAACTTATTTTTCTCTAAAGGTGATTGGTCAGGAGCCACCCTCCAAAAGCATTAGATAAAGTTGCATTCCTACAGCGCAAAGGTGTGGTGGGCTATAACAAGAAAAAGAATTAACTCAAGGGTCCCAGGTTACAAACATTAAAGCTACTACTTACACCAATTATATTAATCAATACACTGCCAGGGACACAGCAGGTAAGGGATATGGAAACTTAGCAGCAAACATTGGCCCAACAAGTGAAAATCCCTTCACCAATACAATTTCTAATCAATCTTTTAACTACTCAAAAGAATCTGTGTTTAGACAGTTTAGAACATCTCCTGCCTCTCACAGTTGGGAGGCTCTGAACAATCACATGTGGCCAGAAAAACCTATTCAGGCAGGCTAGAGGATTTCCAAAGGAGTTTGTAGGTTAAACACTGTCACACCCAGGAATTATTAACTGGAGCTGTAAGCTAACTCTTTTTTCAGAGAGGTAGTGGGGGACAGCCCCCCGTAAAGTCAGACGTGTAGGTGAAAGCTCAAAGCAGAAAGTAGGCAGACTCTGGTTTTGGGGGTATATGCTCGAGAATTTCCAGGGGGACTCCTGAAGCTCGATCCCGCCTTTGCGTATGCCGAGCCTCCTTCCTCATGACCTTTGTCATGGGCGGAGCTCCTCACGCTGGCTGCAGGCAGTGATAGAATTCCAGTTGAGCTATTCCAGATCCTGAAAGATGATGCTGTGGAAAGTGCTGCACTCAATATGCAATATGCCGGCTCCCGGCAACGGAGAAGAAGTTGATGAGCCACAGATACTGAGCTTGTATGGTAGAACTACTCAAACCCGTGTGCCTAGGGCCCGGGCTTCACAACAAAAGAAGCCACCACAATGAGAAACCGTGCTCCCCGCAACTAGAGAATAGCCCTCACTCTTCTCATATAGACAAAAGTCCACACAGCAAAAAAGACCCAGTACAAGCCTAAAAAAAAGATCTTGCCTTCATCTCCATGGGTGCTACAGCACCACTCGAGGGTGCTGTACATTTCACATGTCGAAGAACAGAGCCCTAAGTTATGGAGAAGAAAAATCTCCTGTAAGAGTTCACAAACATTAAACATCTGTTTTCTCACAGAACTCTCCCACCCAAACCCCATGAGCGGTGTGGCTTCCTCTCTGTCCTTGTGACAGTTGACCTGTGATCACACTGTAGATACTTTCCCACTCATCTGGATTTTTGCTATTAGCACTTCATTCTCCACAATCCAGGGGTCTTCTTCCTTGTGCCACAAGAATGGAGATAACATTCAGATCAGAAAGAGAAATTCCTACTCAGAAGTAATGCTATATACTGTGGCTTCTTCCAGAATCCAACCTCTCTCCCTCTCTCTCTTTTTTAATAAATGCATCTGTTATTTTTAACACATTGGTGTATTCATTTCTTTTGGCTCGGGTGAGTGTTCGTTGCTGCTTGGCCTTTTCCCCAAGTTCAGCAAGTAGGGGCTACGCTCCAGTTGCAGTGCTCGTGCTCCTCACTTGCTGCGGCTTCTCCTGGGTGCACGGGCTTCAGTAGTTGCAGCTTCCAGGCTCTAGAGTGCTGGCTCGTAGTTGAGGCACAGAGGCGTAGCTGCTCTGTGATGTGTGGGATCTTCCAAGACCAAGGATCCAACCCGTCTCTCCTGCATTGGCAGGTGTAGAATCCAGCTCTTTTGTCAGCCAAGGAGTGAGGACATTACAAACCGACAGAATAATACTTCTCAAATGAATTTACGATCTGCCTTCTTCTGAATGAACAGGGAACAGTATAATATACAGCACAACATGCAGCAGGTATCTAGTTCCTATCTAAGAACTACTGAACCAAGAACACAGGGCTAGAAAACAGGCAATTGGATATTTCAAAGTTTGAAATCAGCTTTATAAACACTCGAGCTGTGGAGAAACTCCCTGTGTATCACACAGTGGGCAGGTCACCTGAAGGAAAGACAAGTTTAAACTCCTGATGCCAATCAGGAAGCTTTACATGTGTGAGTCAACAAGCTTTTGAGCTTAGTCAAGAAAAACAGGGGATCTCAAAAGGTACAGAGGGAACATGCAGAGGTACCCCAGGGCAGATCCCCACTTCAGAGGGAAGTTATCCTCACCCACAGACAGCTGGTTCCTGAGGGTCTCCACCATCACGTCCTGGTACAAGGTCCTCTGGGCAGGGTCCACGCATTCCCACTCCTCAGGAGTGAAATCTAGGAACACATCCTTGAAGCTCAACTGTGCCTGAAATGAAAACACGTTCCACCAATGGGCCCTGAGGAGGATTCTTAGTTTCACACAAAATGAGAAGAGGTGAGAGGGGTAAAGCTCAATTCAGTTGAAGTAATATTCTGATAAATCCTTAAAAGCTGCTTGAAGCAATCTGTTGGTCTCTAATCTAATTTAAAATTTCCTCTTTTTTCCTAAGATTATGATATCCTGCAATCAACAAGAATTTGTCATGTATGTGGAAAATACATGAAAAATACACAAATTAAAACCAGCACTGGGTTGTCTATGCAGAAGTGTTACATTCAACACAGTGAGTGACATAGTGTCACTATCTAGACGAGTTACAGCAAGACTGGTGTCTTCAGAGATGACAAAGTCCACAGTGACTTTAAAAGAACACACATTGTGATGATGACGACATCATCACACTGACGACAGGTGTTTCAGCACGTCCTACACACTAAGCATTACTCTAAAGGCTTCACACGGATGAACTTGTCATCAACATAACAGCACGTTAGAGAAAGATCTGTGTCCACCTTACTGGGGAGAAAACTCTGTCACTCTAAGAAATCACTCAGATCAAACAGTTAAGAAATGAGGCTACAGCACCTGAGCTCAGGTGGTAGGGAGAGACAACTGAACCTAAAGAATCAACCAGTTAACTACCTGAGAAGGAAAGAGCATCCACAGAGAGTTCCCTGAGACACCTGAAACAAGCTCAAGGAAGCCGAAATACAATAGAACAGCATAAATGGTCATGATACAGGGTCACACCCTCTCCATGGCAACCCTCACAATGTCAGTAATCTTACTACAATTTACATCATTTGTGTGATGATGTAGAAAGAACTTAACGCCATAAAATACACTTAAGATACAACTGAAACTGCTACAAAGCATACACCATAATTTATGAGATGATGTTTTTGTAATAAAACCATGGAGTTACATATCCATGCATTCATGCATGCATGTGTAAACACACAATTGATTGAAACAAGAAGAGTTGTCTTTATTTTTTTTCTTTCATTCTATCAAATTTCATTCAGCGTCAGCTTTGTGCCTCAAACTTGAAATACAGCAATGAACATGATGGAGCTTACAGTCTAGCAGCCAGCCAGCCAATTTCATCCACAATTTTAATGTAACTACTGAAATAAGTGCTCTGACACAGGCCTGGTGCTAGGACAAGATTAAACAGAAAGTCTAACCTACACTGAGAAATCAGACAAGGTCTCTGTGAGGAAGAAACACTTAGGATTGGCAAGGTGGGAAACAGAAGAGTGTTGCAAGCAGAGAGAACAGCCTGAGTGCTGGCTCTGAGGCAGGAAGATATTTACTGAACAGAAAGTCAGCCAGTGTGACTGGGACACAGGGAATGTATATGTGGTGATGCCAGGCAGAGGCTAATTTATGCAAGATCTATGGATTTGGGACTTTATTCCAAAAGCTACTGGAAGTCACTGAAGAATCTGCAGGAGGAAAGCTAGACACTTAGATTTGTTTTTCAGAGCTCAATCTACTGTGTGTGGAAGTTGTTCTTTACCTGCTTACTCATGCCAGACTCTTTGCAACCCCGCTGACGGCAGCCCTCCAGCTCCTCTATCCATGGAATTCTCCAGGCAAGAATACTGGAGTGGGTTCCCATTCTCTTCTTTCATTTTACTTCTTCATTCAGTAACTGTCAACATTCTATTTCTTTTTCAAAGCTTATTTATTTTGCTTATGTTGGGTCTTTGCTGTGAGTGGGCTTTCTCTAGTTGCAGCTGCAGTGCCCGGGCTTCTCCTTGCAGTGGCTTCTCTTGTTTTGGAGCACAGGCTCTAGAGAGTGTGGGCTTCCGTAGTAATGGCTCCCGGGCTCTAGGACACAGGCTCAGTCATTGTGGCCCATGGGCTTAGTTGCTCTGAGGCTTCTTCCGGAACCTGGGGTGGAACCCGTGCACCCTACATTGGCAGGCACATTCTTAGCCACTGTACTACCAGCGAACTCCTCAACATTATCTTATTCTAGTTCAAAAAAAAAAAAAAATAATAATACAAGTAGAAAATAACATACAGATTTCTTCCAATCTTTATAAAATACCTGTATTTAAAAATATGTGGGCTTCCCTATGGGTAAGTGGTAAGGAATCCACTGGGCAATGCAAGAGATGTGGGTTGTTGCCTGGTCAGAGATCCCACATGCTGAGGGGCAACTAAGCCCATGAGTCTCAATTTCTGAGCCAGAGCTGTAGAGCCCAGGAGGTGAATCTACTGAAGCCAGCACACTCTAGAGCCTGGGCTGCAAGACAAGAGAAGCCACTGCAATGAGATGAGTGAGCATCGCACCTAGAGAGTGGCCACCACTTGCCAGAACTAGGGAAGACACTGAAGCAATTAAGTCAGAGTACAGGAAATAAATACATTTTAAAAATCATAATGTGATTTTTATAATTAATTTTAGGTATGCACTTATTAACAAAATTTTAAATGTATTATTTTATTCCATTAAGAAAATACTGAATCAAAATTAGTAAAGTTGGAAAATTCCCTCACGGTCCAGTGGTTAAGATCCCTACTCAGTGAACCAAGACCCTGTAAGCTGCATCATGTGGTCAAAAAGAAAAAA
>NW_027218615.1:0-17172 GCF_027580195.1 Bos mutus
CTCAGGCCCAGATTGAAGCCGTTTATGAGAAGGTCTGAGCTGAGTGAAGAGAACCAGGTATAACTGATTAATGAAATGGGAGGCTGAAGGGCAAGGGGGCCAAGTTTGTCCTTAATGCCCATCCCATTTAACACCAGGAACATCTGTCATGTATCTGAGCAAAAGAAACTTTTCTTTCAAGATTGGGTCAAACTGATACCAAGCAGGTAATTCTTTATTAGAAGATTGCAGTAAAATATTTTTAAAATACAGAATTGCAAATATATATCCACTGGTACAAAAAACATTAGAAATAGGATCTGAGCAATCTTTTTCATCATGAATAGAGAGGCTCTGTGGGAAGGTCCCACGTCAATCCAGCCCATCCTTCCTCATTCGCACAGAAAAGTCAAAAAGGGACCTGAGGGAAACATCTTCATATCACCTCACAGCCCACTTGTTTCACTGATCATAGAAAATGGAGAAAACAGACCATTACACTAACCAGTTAAAATAGGTGTTTTTTTTTTTTTTGAAAGGAAAGAATGAAGCATTTTATTTTGTTGGTTTTATCATGTTAAATGTTCTTTTATTTTCCCATTTCTGAAAGAAATGCCTTTAATTTCACAAGATCTAATGTCATACCTCCGTTATTCTCTGGTAAAGAGCTGAGACCAGGAATA
The DNA here is from genome assembly GCF_027580195.1 of Bos mutus. Lineage (NCBI taxonomy): Eukaryota > Metazoa > Chordata > Mammalia > Artiodactyla > Bovidae > Bos > Bos mutus. Next base: position 663 of record NW_027218615.1, read on the forward strand.
TCCATTTGTGTGTGCACACATAAACACATACACACAATTCAAGTCTTTGGTAAAACCACAGTTGAAAATATGTCTGTTTTTTTACACGATGTCCCATACATAAAACCCTCCAAGATGTATTTCTCTTTGAATTCAGAGAAAGGGAGGCGAGGTGATCGTTGCTTATTAACTTTAATTTTTTCAGTTTCCTCATTTTTAAGTATTATAATTGGAGGATAATTACTTTATAATATTGTGATGGTTTTTGCCATACATCAACATGAATTGAACATGTGTCCCCCCATCCTGAACCACCTTGCACCTCCCTCCTCACCTGATCTCTCTGGGTTGTTCCAGAGCACTGGCTTTGGGTGCCCTACTTCGTGCATCGAACTTGCACTGATCATTCTATTTTACATATGGTAATATACATGTTTCTTGCTATTCTCTCAAATCATGCCACCCTCACCTTCTCCCACTGAGTCCAAAAGTCTGTTCTTTACATCTGTGTCTCCCTTTGTTGCCCTGCATGTAGAATCGTTGGTACCATCTTTCTAAATTCCATATATAAGCAGTAATATACAGTATTTGTCTTTCTCTTCCTGACTTATTTCACTCTGTATAATAGGCTCTAGGTTCATTTACCTCATAAGAACTCATAAACGAGGTGACATTTTTGCTAAGTATGGCACAAAATAGTCTAAGATGATTTACTACTTATCAAAGAAAATTTCAAATGTACAAGATGAAGGGAAAAAAGCACTCAGGCAAGGAATGAATCGGAAAAAAATTTTAAAGAAAAAATTATGCATTAGTTTTAATCTAAAAATCTGGTGTCAAAGTTTAAAAAAACACTGAGAATAATCATAATCAGAAAAGGATGATAAGAGTAGAATACTCGGGAAAAAAAGCTTATTTCTGAAGTTAAAAATGATTACAAGATGGCGGAGGAGTAGGACGGGGAGAACACTTTCTCCCCCACAAATTCATCAAAAGAGCATTTAAACGTCGAGTAAATTCCACAAAACAACTTCTGAATGCCGGCAGAGGACATCAGGCACCCAGAAAAGCAATCCAACTCTTCGAAAGGAGGTAGGAAAAAATATAAAAGACAAAAAAAGAGACAAAAGAGGGAGGGACGGAGTTCCATCCCGGGAAGGGAGTCTTAAAAAGAGAGAAGTTTCCAAACACCAGGAAACCTTCTCACTGCCGAATCTGTGCCGAGCTTTGGAAGCACAGAGGGCAACATAACAGGAAGAAAAAATAAATAAACAATTAAAACTCTTAGATTGCGCTGAGGTAACTCCCTCAGCGGAGAAGCAGCGCAGACGCCTGCACGCGCCATTAGCAAGCAGGGGCTGGGCAGGGAGGCGCAGCGTGGGCTGTATCGCTTAGAGTAAGAATCTGGCCTGAATACCCTGAGCACTATCTGAGCGAAATAATTTGGGCTAGCAAACCAGACTGTGGGATATCTACCACGCGAAAAGCCAGCCCTAACCTAAGACCGCCTGGCCCACGCACGGAACAAAGGACTGAACAGAGATAGCCGGCTGCAGACCTTCCCCCTCCGGTGACAGGCAGCCAGAGCCGGAAGGGGGCAATCGCAGCCTCAGAGAGACATTATCTATAAAACTGTAAGCAGGCTTCTTTGCTAACTAAAACTTCTTGGGGGTCTGGACGGTTAACATCTGCCTGAGAAGGTGCGCCGGTTTTACACCCAGATAACCGAGTGGCAGGGAGGCGATAAGTCGCAGCATTGGCGCTCGCCAAACACCTCATCACTTGAGCTGCTCGGACCTGGGAAGAGCACAAAACTCAGGCCCAACTGAGTCTGCGCCTCTGAGGACTACCCGAGTGCCTGAACCTGAGCGGCTTGGACCTGGGAGGTACATGCAACCCAGGGCCAGCCTCGGATTGTTCCCAGCAGAACAACCTAGAGCCCGAGCAGTGTGGGCAGGGAGGCTACACGCGCCGTGAGCGGGGGCAGACCCAGTGTGGCTGAGGCACTGCGAGCGCACGCCAGTGTTATTTGTTTGCAGCATCCCTCCCTCCCTCCCTCCCCACAGCGCGACTGAACAAAGAGAAGAAATACAGCTCCACCCATCAGAACACCGACACAAGCTTCCCTAACCAGGAAATCTTGACAAGCCACCTGTACAAACCCACACACAGCGAGGAAAAGCCACAATAAAGAGAACTCCACAAACTGCCAGAATACAGAAAGGACACCCCAAACTCAGCAATTTAAACAAGATGAAGAGACAGAGGAATAGCCAGCAGATAAAGGAACAGGATAAATGCCCACCAAACCAAACAAAAGAGGAAGAGATAAGGAATCTACCTGATAAGGAATTCCGAATAATGATAGTGAAATTGATCCAAAATCTTGAAATTAAAATGGAATCACAGATAAATAGCTTTGAGACAAGGATTGAGAAGATGCAAGAAAGGTTTAACAAGAACCTAGAAGAAATAAAAAGAGTCAATATATAATGAATAATGCAATAAATGAAATTAAAAACACTCTGGAGGCAACAAATAGTAGAATAACAGAGGCAGAAGATAGGATTAGTGAATTAGAAAATAGAATGGTAGAAATAAATGAATCAGAGAAAATAAAAGAAAAAGCAATTAAAAGAAATGAGGACAATCTCAGAGACCTCCAGGACAATATTAAACGCTACAACATTGAATCATAGGGGTTCCAGAAGAAGAAGACAAAAAGAAAGACCATGAGAAAATACTTGAGGAGATAATAGTTGAAAACTTCCCTAAACTGGGAAGGAAATAATCACCCAAGTCCAAGAAACCCAGAGGGTCCCAAACAGGATAAACCCAAGGCGAAACACCCCAAGACACATATTAATCAAATTAACAAAGATCAAACACAAAGAACAAATATTAAAAGCAGCAAGGAAAAACAACAAATAAACACAAGGGAATTCCCAAAGGATAACAATGATCTTTCAATAGAAACTCTTCAAGCCAGGAGGGAATGGCAAGACATACTTAAAATGATGAAAGAAAATAACCTACAGCCCAGATTATTGTACCCAGCAAGGATTTCATTCAAGTATGAAGGAGAAATCAAAAGCTTCTCAGACAAGCAAAAGCTGAGAGAATTCTGCACCACCAAACAAGCTCTCCAACAAATACTAAAGGATATTCTCTAGACAGGAAACACAAAAATGGTGTATAAATTGAACCCCAAACAATAAAGTAAATGGCAACGGGATCATACTTATCAGTAATTACCTTAAACGTAAATGGTTCAATGCCCCAACCAAAAGACAAAGACTGGCTGAATGGATACAAAAACAAGACCCTACATATGTTGTCTACAGGAGACCCACCTCAAAACAGGGACACATACAGACTGAAAGTGAAGGGCTGGAAAAAGATTTTCCATGCAAATAGGGGCCAAAAGAAAGCAGGAGTAGCAATACTCATATCAGATAAAATAGACTTTAAAACAAAGGCTGTGAAAAGAGACAAAGAAGGTCACTACATAATGATCAAAGGATCAATCCAAGAAGAAGATAAAACAATTATAAATATATATGCACCCAACACGGGAGCACCGCAGTATGTAAGACAAATGCTAACAAGTATGAAAGGAGAAATTAACAATAACACAATAATAGTGGGAGACTTTAATACCCCACTCACACCTATGGATAGATCAACTAAACAGAAAATTAACAAGGAAACACAAACTTTATACGATACAATAGACCAGTTAGATCTAATTGATATCTATAGGACATTTCATCCCAAAACAATGAATTTCACCTTTTTCTCAAGCGCACATGGAACCTTCTCCAGGATAGATCACATCCTGGGCCATAAAGCTAGCCTTGGTAAATTCAAAAAAATAGAAATCATTCCAAACATCTTTTCTGACCACAATGCAGTAAGATTAGATCTCAATTACAGGAGAAAAACTATTAAAAATTCCAACATATGGAGGCTGAACAACACGCTGCTGAATAACCAACAAATCACAGAAGAAATCAAAAAAAGAAATCAAAATTTGCATAGAAACGAATGAAAATGAAAACACAACAACCCAAAACCTGTGGGACACGGTAAAAGCAGTCCTAAGGGGAAAGTTCATAGCAATACAGGCACACCTCAAGAAACAAGAAAAAGTCAAATAAATAACCTAACTCTACACCTAAAGCAACTAGAAAAGGAAGAAATGAAGAACCCCAGGGTTAGTAGAAGGAAAGAAATCTTAAAAATTAGAACAGAAATAAATGCAAAAGAAACAAAAAGAGACCATAGCAAAAATCAACAAAGCCAAAAGCTGGTTCTTTGAAAGGATAAATAAAATTGACAAACCATTAGTCAGACTCATCAAGAAACAAAGGAGAAAAATCAAATCAATAAAATTAGAAACAAAAATGGAGAGATCACAACAGACAACACAGAAATACAAAGGATCATAAGAGACTATTATCAACAATTATATGCCAATAAAATGGACAACGAGGAAGAAATGGACAAATTCTTAGAAAAGTACAACTTTCCAAAACTAGACCAGGAAGAAATAGAAAACCTTAACAGACCCATCACAAGCACGGAAATTGAAACTGTAATCAAAAATCTTCCAGCAAACAAAAGCCCAGGTCCAGACGGCTTCACAGCTGAATTCTACCAAAAATTTAGAGAAGAGCTAACACCTATTCTGCTCAAACTCTTCCAGAAAATTGCAGAGGAAGGCAAACTTCCAAACTCATTCTATGAGGCCACCATCACCCTAATACCAAAACCTGACAAAGATCCCACAAAAAAAGAAAACTACAGGCCAATATCACTGATGAACATAGATGCAAAAATCCTAAACAAAATTCTAGCAATCAGAATCCAACAACACATTAAAAAGATCATACACCATGACCAAGTGGGCTTTATCCCAGGGATGCAAGGATTCTTCAATATCCACACATCAATCAATGTAATACACCACATTAACAAATTGAAAAACAAAAACCATATGATTATCTCAATAGATGCAGAGAAAGCCTTTGACAAAATTCAACACCCATTTATGATAAAAACTCTCCAGAAAGCAGGAATAGAAGGAACATACCTCAACATAATAAAAGCTATATATATGACAAACCCACAGCAAACATTATCCTCAATGGTGAAAAATTGAAAGCATTTCCTCTAAAGTCAGGAACAAAACAAGGGTGCCCACTTTCACCATTACTATTCAACATAGTTTTGGAAGTTTTGGCCACAGCAATCAGAGCAGAAAAAGAAATAAAAGGAATCCAAATTGGAAAGAAGAAGTAAAACTCTCACTATTTGCAGATGACATGATCCTCTACATAGAAAACCCTAAAGACTCCACCAGAAAATTACTAGAACTAATCAATGATTATAGTAAAGTTGCAGGATATAAAATCAACACACAGAAATCCCTTGCATTCCTATACACAAATAATGAGAAAACAGAAAGAGAAATTAAGGAAACAATTCCATTCACCATTGCAATAGAAAGAATAAAATACTTAGGAATATATCTACCTAAAGAAACTAAAGACCTATATATAGAAAACTATAAAACACTGGTGAAAGAAATCAAAGAGGACACTAATAGATGGAGAAATATACCATGTTCATGGATTGGAAGAATCAATATAGTGAAAATGAGTATACTACCCAAAGCAATTTATAGATTCAATGCAATCCCTATCAAGCTACCAACAGTATTCTTCACAGAGCTAGAACAAATAATTTCACAATTTGTATGGAAATACAAAAAACCTCGAATAGCCAAAGCGATCTTGAGAAAGAAAAATGGAACTGGAGGAATCAACCTACCTGACTTCAGGCTCTACTACAAAGCCACAGTTATCAAGACAGTATGGTACTGGCACAAAGACAGAAATATAGATCAATGGAACAAAATAGAAAGCCCAGAGATAAATCCACCCACATATGGACACCTTATCTTTGACAAAGGAGGCAAGAATATACAATGGATTAAAGACAATCTCTTTAACAAGTGGTGCTGGGAAATCTGGTCAACCACTTGTAAAAGAATGAAACTAGAACACTTTCTAACACCATATACAAAAATAAACTCAAAATGGATTAAAGATCTCAACGTAAGACCGAAACTATAAAACTCCTAGAGGAGAACATAGGCAAAACACTCTCTGACATACATCACAGCAGGATCCTCTATGATCCACCTCCCAGAATATTGGAAATAAAAGTAAAAATAAACAAATGGGACCTAATTAAACTTAAAAGCTTCTGCACATCAAAGGAAACTATTAGCAAGGTGAAAAGACAGCCTTCAGAATGGGAGAAAATAATAGCAAATAAAGCAACCGACAAACAACTAATCTCAAAAATATACAAGCAACTCCTACAGCTCAACTCCAGAAAAATAAATGACCCAATCAAAAAATGGGCCAAAGATCTAAATAGACATTTCTCCAAAGAAGACATACAGATGGCTAACAAACACATGAAAAGATGCTCAACATCACTCATTATCAGAGAAATGCAAATCAAAACCACTATGAGATACCATTTCACACCAGTCAGAATGGCTGCGATCCAAAAGTCTACAAATAATAAATGCTGGAGAGGGTGTGGAGAAAAGGGAACCCTCTTACACTGTTGGTGGGAATGCAAACTAGTACAGCCACTATGGAGAACAGTGTGGAGATTCCTTAAAAACTGGAAATAGAACTGCCTTATGATCCAGCAATCCCACTGCTGGGCATACACACTGAGGAAACCAGAAGGAAAAAGAGACACGTGTACCCCAATGAGAGCACTGTTTATAATAGCCAGGACATGGAAGCAACCTAGATGTCCATCAGCAGATGAATGGATAAGAAAGCTGTGGTACATATACACAATGGAATATTACTCAGCCATTAAAAAGAATACATTTGAATCAGTTATAATGAGGTGGATGAAACTGGAGCCTATTATACAGAGTGAAGTAAGCCAGAAGGAAAAACACCAATACAGTATACTAACGCATATATATGGAATTTAGAAAGATGGTAACCTGTATAACTTAAATAACTATATAGAAAGGAGAAAATGTGAATCCATACAAAAAGCACCATATATATAGAAAGGAGAAAAAAAAAAAAAAGTGTTCCTTTAAAAATGCTACCCAATAGTGATACAGTGGACAAGAATCTGCCTGACAATGCAGGGGACATGGGTTCTATCCCTGGTTGAGGAAGATCCCACAAGTACAAGCAACTAAGCCTGTGCACAACTACTGAGCCTGTGCTTTAGAACCTGGGAGCCACAACTCTTGAGCCCACGGCACAGACTGAAGAAGACAACACAGCCAAAACAATTAAAAAAAAAAAAAAAGCTATCACAGAGTGACAGAGTCAGTCATTTCTTGCTCCAGGTGTCTTCTTCCCTGACCTCTATCTTATGATAGGACAAGGGAAGGAGTTCACTCACAACTCAGTGAATCAAGCCACTGCCCCAGGCTCAACAGGGTTTGCAAATGAAAAGTCATCTTCTGCCACAAGTAATAAAAAAAGACACAAGCCTTATAGACAAGAGTTTTGAAATTCTCAGCCTCCTCTGTATAACTAAAAAAATCATCTGTATCCAAACAACTGGCCACACCTGGATCGAGCTTACCCCTCTGTTCACCTATCTCCCTATTTCATCTGAGTCTCCGTGTCTCTTTTTCTCCCCCTCTGGTCTCCTGCTGTTCCTGTCCTATTTCCTCCCTCACACGTGTCCTGTCTCAGGCAGCTGCAATTCGTTCCCCCTCGACATGCTCTCTCTCTCCAACCTTCCTGAGTCCTTCAAAAATCCATACCTGTGTATGCCTCTTTCTTCCCCCATTTCGGCTCCCTCTCTGCGCTCCAGATTACTCCCCTTCTCTCGCTGTGACTCTCCCTTCCTCCCCACTCTCTAGCAGGCCATGTGGCTACGCTTCCTTCTAGCCCTTTCTTCCTCTGCTCCTTAGCTCTTTATCTGCCAGCACCATGATAAAACCGGCCACCTCACATTGAGACTTGAACCCTTGTGGCGGGACCCCAACCGGATGAAAACACAACCCCGGACTCTAACCCAAGAGGCCTGGACTCAAACCCGGCCAAAACTCAGTTAGGGACTCTCCACCTCTGACGTCCCTCATCGCCCTTCGCCTCCCCGCTCCCATCACTGATACAGGGCAGTTCTCCCTATGCTGTTTTCCAGTCCCTGGAGATCTGGCTTTTTAATTTATTAATACTTCTCTATTTTACTCACTTGGCTATTTTCAAGGCTTAACCTCTTTGACTTGATTATCCCTTTGCAAGTCCCTCAGCCATTCTCAGTGTTCCCACTGGTTCTCCCTGATGCTTTTCTCCTCAGTTTCAGTTATTTCTCTCAGTCCTTCTGACTCTGCTTCTCCTGATCCTCCTGCCTCCTGAATTTACTGAGTGGGCGACAGAACGCGACGCCCCCGGACCGGAAGACCACCTTTTCCGACCGAGTTGAATTGGGCATGGAACAGCACTGGCGGTCACAAGGCTGGACCAGGTCACCTACCCTACGCGGGGTGAGGGGACGGGCTGACAGGAAAGGGGGGAGGCCTGAAGGGAAGAAGGACCGGCCTGAGGAGACGCGAGGACAGAGGGGCTGGGAGAGAAGGGGCTCAGAGCGGGGCGGGCTCTCCGTAATCCCGGGACCAGGGAGGGGGCGCGGCCTCTCCGGGAGCGGGGGCGACGGGCTCTGCCTCCAGCGGTCGAGAAGGCGACGCGGCGGGGCGCGACTCCAACTCCCGAGAGAGGGCTTTACTTGGCGACGCCAGAGGTAAAAAAGGGTTTTAAGCAGGAAAATGTCGCCAGAGGCGGTGTCTACGCGGACAGAGCGCCGAAACCGACTCAGAAACACTTCAAACCCAAACGAAAAGATAACTGGGCCGCAACGGCAGCGTCTATTCGGGGCCGAGCACCGGGTGCCAGGGTTTTCAGGTCGCTGGCAATTCCCACACCATGAGGACGAGTGAGCGGGGACGGAGGTGGGGATTGGAGGGGTGGCGAGCTCTGCAAACTTACTCTAGAAGGAAGCTTAGACGCCGCTCGGGGATCTCGGCTCCGCGCTCTTCAACTTCCGGCTCTGTGTGAAAGGGCTTTTGGTATTAGAGCCGCGGCTTCCGACCAGGGGCGGGGCGAGCACCGGCTGTGCGCAGAGTTCGTGGGAGGGGCGGGCCCCGGAGGGGGGTGGGGCCTGTTACCTTGAGAGCACTAAGTTACCTTCTGTAACATTGCTAGGTAAAAGCTTCAACTTATGTCGGAACCCAAGATACTTCCTCTTAAGACTAAAAGGGTTTATTCTCAATAAAAAGCTGTTTTTCACAGCATGGTGTGCTCAGATCCTGCTAGTGAGGCTGAAGCAATTCAGGGATCTCGGAACTTGGGCAGTTTTAATAAACAAGAATGGGACTAGTCTCTATATTACAAATACAAAACTCTCCCTGGGTAGAAATGGGCTATTCCCTACTGACGCCCTACAAACCAGCAAACTCAGCATAGTGCTGAGTTCAACCAACTGAGGGTCAGCACTTGGGTGTCTGAGATGGAGGACTTAAGGGATGTGATCATTTGGGTCACTAACCACAGCCTTAAAATGAGCAAGACACTTTAAATGATTATAAACTGCGTTATTGTTTATTTTATCCAACGTGTTTTAATTATTTCCCTTTCTAAACCCAACTCTTTAAACAGTGACATAAAGGGGGTTGTATAAGCAACTCTTACAATGACAAATATCATTGTGTAAGGTTAAGCTACAGAGAAAAATTAACTGATACATATACTGTGAAACGATTATCACAATAAGTTTACCTAGCATCCATAATTTTGTATAGATAACCTTAAAAAGAGACAGCAAAATAGGAGAAAAAAATTTTTTTTTTTCCTTTTGATGAGAACTGCATTAAAATACTGTATTCTGTACTTTGGAGGAAGTGCTTAGTCACGCAGCTGTGTCAGATTCTTTGCGACCCCATGGACCATAGCCTGCCAGGCTCCTCTGTCCGTGGGACTCTCCAGGCAAGAATACTTGAGTGGGTTGCCAGGCCCTCCTCCAGGGGATCTTCCCAACCCAGGGATTGAACCCATGTCTTGTGCATTGCAGGCGAATTCTTTACTGTCTGAGCCACCAGGGAAGCCTAACTGTTAAGTATCTTTCCCAAAAACTTGTTTAGGAAATTACACTAAATAATACCCATAATGTAATTTCAAGTTGATTATATATTCAGTGTGAACATAATTAGAATCTTTCACTTGCTATTTGCAAGTTCTAAAATATTTTAGGTCTTTATTTTCTAAAGCTATTACAAATCTCTACAGCATATTAAAAAGGAGAGACATTACTTTGCCCACAAAGGTCTGTATAGTAAAGGTATGGGCCAGTAGTCATGTATGGATATGAGAGCTGGACCATAAAGAAGGCTGAGTGGTAAAGATTTGATGCATTTGAACCGTGGTGTTGGAGAAGACTCTTGAGAGTCCGTTGGACTGCAAGGAGATCAAACCAATCAATGCTAAAGGAGATCAATCCTGAATATTCACTGGAAGGGTTGATGTTGAAGCTGAAGCTCCAATACACTGAGAAATCAGACAAGGTCTCTGTGAGGAAGAAACACTTAGGATTGGTAAGGTGGGAAATGGAAGAGTGTTGCAAGCAGAGAGAACAGCCTGAGTGCCAGCTCTGAGGCAGGAAGATATTTACTGAACAGAAAGTCAGCCAGTGTGACTGGCACACAGCAAAATGTACATGGGGTGATGCCAGGCAGAGGCTAATTTATGGATCAAAATCTTTGGATTTAGGACTTGATTCCAAAAGCTACAGAGAGTCACTGAAGAATCAGCAAGAGGACAGTTAGACGCTTAGATCTGTTTTTCAGAGCTCAATCTGCTGTGGGCAGAAGTTGTTGTTTACCTGCTTACTCATGCCAGACTCTTTGCAACCCCCTGATGGCAGCCCCGCCAGCTGCTCTATCCATGGAATTCTCCAGGCAAGAATATTGGAGTGGGTTCCCATTCTCTTCTTTCATTTTACTTCTTCATTCAGTAACTATGTCAACATTCTATTTCTTTTTCAAAGCTTATTTATTTTGCTTATGTTGGGTCTTCGTTGCTGTGAGTGGGCTTTCTCTAGTTACAGCTGCAGTGCAGGGGCTTCTCATTGCAGTGGCTTCTCTTGTTTCGGAGCACACACTCTAGAGTGTGCAGGCTCCTGGGCTCTAGAGCACAGGCTCAGTAGTTGTGGCCCATGGGCTTAGTTGCTCTGAGGCATCTTCCCGGGCCTGGGATGGAACCCGTGCACCCTACATTGGCAGGCACATTGTTAGTCACTGTACTACCAGGAATGCCTCAACATTATCTTACTCTAGTTCAAAAAAAATAAAAAGTAATACAAGCAGAAAATAACATACAGAAGATTTCTTCCAATCTTTATAAAATACCTGTATTTTAAAAATATAAAAAAAAAAAATGTGGCCCTCCCTATGGGTAAGTGGTAAAGAATCCACTGGGCAATGCAAGAGATGTAGGTTGTTGCCCTGTCTGAGTTCCCACATGCTGGGGGGCAACTAAGCCCGTGAGTCTCAATTCTAGAGCCTGGAGCAGAGATCTAGAGCCCAGGAAGTGAAAAGACACTGAAGCCAGTGGGCTCAGTCATGTCCTGGGCTGCAAGACAAGAGAGGCCAGAACAATGAGAAGTGTGTGCACTGTACCAGAGAGACAGCAGCCCACCAGGCTCCTCTGTCCATCAGAACTAGGGAAAAGACACTGAAGCAATAAAGATACAGTATACGAAATAAATATATTTGAAAAATCAAAATGTGATTTTAGGTATGTACTTATTAACAAAATCCAAAATTTATCATTTTATTCCATTAGGAAAATACTGAATCAAGATTAGTAAAGTTGGAGAATTCCCTCATGGTCCAGTGGTTAAGATCCCTCACTTCCACTGCAGGGTTTCAGGTTCAATCCCTACTCAGCAAACTAAGACCCTGGAGAATGCATCATGTGGTCAAAAAAGAAAGAAAAAAATCTTGGTAAGCCTGATTTCACAGTTTAAATTAGATGGTGTAACAAAACACTCTCTAGCCCTGACATCTCTTTCTGAACGTTCCATTCCATTCCCAAATACTTAAGTTTTCAAGGAGGTGCTCATTTAGTTTTAAATGTACTATAAAAAGTGAGAACTGATTTGCACTCATTGGCCTCTTTTGCAGATTTTACCGTGTACTGTACATATTAATACCTGAGGTCCACATACAGCTTCTTTACCCTGGTTGACAGAGTGCAGACAGCACATCCAGATGGGCCCTAAACAGTCCCTGCTGCCCAACAGCACTGAGACCCCGTCTCCAACCCGTGTGTGAGAAGCCCTGTCCAGGGTGGTGCTCAGGGGAGCCTCCTCACAAGCTCCGCGTCACCGGGTCATGGGGAGACGGGATCTAAGTGGAGACGACAGGCCCTGAAGGAAGGCCCTGGGTGAGTGTGCGTGTACAGGAGTCAGACAGGACACTCAAGAGTCAGACACGATTAGCGATCCTGAGAAGGGCATTTCAGGAAGGCAGTGTGAGAATCCACTGAGACTATGACCCTACCTGAGAAAGAGCCATGCCTGACTCCTGTTCTTTCTTCTTCTGGGCCTCTTCGTCCATGAGTCTTCACAGTTCTACCATGAAAGTTGAAAACATGCTGTTTAATGCTTAGAGTCAACACCTCCCTTTCCTGAGCCCCAACCACACACACAGGGAAGCCCTCACCCTGTGGAACAGACAGTCCTCTGTGGCCACTGTCTCAGGAGGGATTCAGGACAGTCAAGTGCCACAGAGAGACCAACAGGGCCTTTCCCACACTTTCCTTGGCCACACTCCCCTCCTGCTGAGGCCTCATGCACACAGCAGCAGGGGGCACCTCTGCTGACCCCAGGATCCCATTCAGGTCACACAGCAGGCCCTGGTCCAGCCCACTCTGAGCAGGGCGCCTCCCCTCCCCCAGGGCCTGATCTCAGTCTCAGAAGTGGAGGCTAAGAGCCCTGGTGCACAATGCAGGATCCAGATCAGAATCATCTGTGGCTCTGTGCACATTCCTGGGGCGAGGCCCCACACGAGATCCTCAGGAGCATGTCTGATGGGGGAGAACCGACTAACCAAAGGAGTATGTGTATACACACCATACACCCTGTGAGCATGTGACACATGTGTACACTGTGAAACATTTTTCACAATCCATGAACCAACACATACATCACCTCCAAATTCCCATGTTCTGTGTGTGGTGACAACACTGATGAGGTACTCTCCTGACAAATTCCCAGCAGGCAGTAACAGAACAGGATTAACTACGGTCAGCATGCTGTGCATACCTCCCCAGGACACACTCATTTCACAACTCAAAGTCTGTACCTTTTGTCCAACATCTCCCCATCTTCCCCACCTCCCAGCCCCAGATGACCACCATCCTACCCTCTGGGACTAGTGAGTTTCATTTTTTTACATTCCATATAATGGAAGGACATATAATACCAGTCTTTCCCTGTCTGTCTTAATTCACTTACTATAATATTCTCTACATTTATCCAAGTTGTCCCAAGTGAGACAAATCTCCAGAATTGTTTACAAGAAAGTCGCTATTGAATGAACAAATCTTTATCCCAAGCTACAAAAATAATTAAATGTAAAGAAAAGCAGAAAGCCAAAAGTAAAACCATCACAAAGAACATGTTTAAAGTTCCTTGAAAAGGCATCATGTAGTAAGAGTCAGTCAGTTCTTGCCCCATTTCTTCTCTCACATAACCTCTACTCCTCACCAGGAATAGGGAAGGGGGTGACCCACACCTGAGAGAATCAAGTTACTGCAGCCCACACCTCAACAGGCTCTACACATGCATGCTTTTTAATACAAATAATTACAAAATACACATGCGTCACAGACAGAAATTTTGCAATTCTCATTCTTATCTATACAATTTAAAGAAGCAAGATTTGCATTAGATTTTAAAGCCAAAAATCAATGTATAATGACTTAATAATTCTTACCCAACTGATTCAGCACTCTTCTGGATCTAGCCCCCACCATCACCTGCACACTAGCTGTTTCCACTCCATTTGGCTGATCTGTTTCCCTACTTCTTTCTATGTCTCCCTTTCTCTGCTCTCCTGCTGTGCCCGTCCTCCTCTCTACTTCTTCCCTGCCTCCCATCCCGCCTCTCTCTGCCATCTGTTCGCCTTCAAGTTGCTTTCTCTCCAACCTCCCTGGTGATCCTCAATCTCCCTGTATTTCTGCTTTTCTTCTTCCATCTCTGCCCTCCCTCCCTCCCAACTCTCTGGCACTCCCAAGTGGCTATGCTTCCTTTCAGCTCGCTCTTTTCTCAGCTCCTTCAATCACTGCTGCTGCTGCCACTAAGTTGCTTCAGTCGTGTCCGACTCTGTGCGACCCCATAGACGGCAGCCCATTAGGCTCCTCTGTCCCTGGGATTCTCCAGGCAAGAATACTGGAGTGGGTTGCCATTGTCATCTCCAAACCAAGTGTGTGAGCCTCCAACAAAAATAATGATGACTGGACTTGAAGCAGTTGATCAAGTGTATAACTCAATATGTGATCAGTGATTGTAATAATGTTACTCTAGATATGGGAGTAACTTCCACTTCCAGATGTTCAAGCTGGATTTAGAAAAGGCAGAGGAACCAGAGATCAAATTGCCAACATCTGCTGGATCATCAAAAAAGCAAGCATTCCAGAAAACATCTACTGCTGCTTTATTGACTATGCCAAAGCCTTTGACTGTGTGGATCACAACAGACTGGAAAATTCTTAAAGAGATGGGAATACCAGACCACCTGACCTGCCACCTGAGAAATCTGTATGCAGGTCAAGAAACAAGTTAGAACCAGACATGGAACAACAGACTGGTTCCAAATAGGGAAAGGAGTATGTCAAGGCTGTGTATTGTCACCCTGCTTGTTTAACTTATATGCAGAGTACATCATGCCAAATGCCAGGTTGGATGAAGCACCAGCTGGAATTAAGATTTCTGGGAGAAATATCAATAACTTCAGATATGCAGATGACACCAGCCTTATGGTAGAAAGTGAAGAAGAACTAAAGAGCCTCTTGATGAAAGTGAAAGAGGAGAGTGAAAAGGCTGGCTTAAAATTCAACGTTCAGAAAACGAAGATCATGTCATCCGGTCCCATCACTTCATGGCAAATAGTTGGGGAAACAATGGAAATAGTGAGATACTTTTTTTTGAGAGTGGGGGCCTCCAAAATCACTGCAGATGGTAACTGCAGCCATGAAATTAAAAGACACTTGCTCCTTGGAAGAAATACTGTGACCAACCTATACAGCATATTAGAAAGCAGAGACTTTATCAAAACAGGTCCATGTAGTGAAAGCTATGGTTTTTCCAGTAGTTATGTATGGATGTGAGAGTTGGACTATAAAGAAAGCTGAGTGCTGAAGAATTGATGCTTTTGAACTGTCATGTTGGACAAGACTCTTGAGAGTCCCTTGGGCTGCAAGGGGATCAAATTAGTCAATCCTAAAAGAAATCAGTCCTGAATATTCTTTGGAAGGACTGATGCTAAAGCTGAAACTCCAATACTTTGGCCACTTGATGTCAAGAACTAACTCATTGGGAAAGACCCTGATGCTGGGAACAACTGAAGGCAGGAGGAGAAGGGGACGACAGAGGATGAGATGGTTGGATTGCGTCACTGACACAATAGACATGAGTTTGAGTAAGCTCTGGGTGTTGGTGATGGACAGGGAGGCGTAGCGTCCTGCAGTCCATGGGGTCACAAAGAGTCGGACACAACTGAGTGACTGAACTGAACTGAGATATGGGAAGATGCAACAAGAAGGAATACTTTCCTGGACCATAACTAGAAGACAGGTCTGCAGAGATCTTTGACTATGGAGACCTAATCCACTAATAGCACACTGAGTGACCTGTCAGCAAAAGCCTTCTTCAGAACTGAGAACAAGCCCTCCCAGCAACACGAGACAAAATGTTCATGAAATGCCCCCCAAAACATGATTGGATGTATGACCACAAGAGGGCCGTGTCAACTACAAATTGTCACTTATCAAGGGCATTGCCAACGAGTGAACGGCAAAGGCATTTACCCTCTGCCTCCATGGAGATTGAACCCCATTCTGCTAAAAGCTATTGACTTTCAACAGCCTCAGAGGGACTTCAGAGTGGAGCGAGGCACTCTGCTCCAGGGACTCTGGTAGGACGGGTCTGTACAGAGTTGGATGTTTTTAGGAACAGATTTTATGATCTCAATCCTTGCATCTCCTCCTGTTCAGAGAAGCACTAAATCCCTTCATGGTGACATCAGATCCTCATGACTAACAAAAAACCTTTTGTGAAATCAGTGCTTCATGGTATTGAACTTCCCCTTCACCAAAACCTTATATATTGAACTTCCCCCACTGCTGCTTTGGAGCAGTGTCTCAGACTGCTCAGACTACTCTATTGATATGACCATTTAGCAAAT
>NW_027218616.1:0-10172 GCF_027580195.1 Bos mutus
CATCTGCTTGGTAATCGCCAGCTGAGCCGCGCGACACCTGCCTGCTCATCTGCTTGATAATCGACAGCTGAGCCGCGCGACACCTGCCTGCTCATCTGCTTGATAATCGCCAGCTGAGCTCCGCGACACCTGCCTGCTCATCTGCTTGATAATCGCCAGCTGAGCCGCGCGACACCTGCCTGCTCATCTTTTGATAATCGCCAGCTGAGCCGCGGCGACACCTGTCTGCTCATCTGTTTGATATACGCCAGCTGCTTCCTCGCCGACACCTGCCTTCGCTCATCTGATTCACCGACAGCTGAGCTAATGCTGACACCTGCTCTGTTCATTCGCTCTGACTGTGGGCCAGGTGAGCCGCTGCGGACACCTGCCTGCTCATCTGCTTGATAATCGACAGCCGAGCCACGCGACACCTGCCTGCCTGCTCATCTGTGATAATTGAGCTGAGCCGCGACACCTGCCTGCTCATCTGTGATAATCGCCAGCTGAACCGCGCGACACCTACCTGCTCATCTGCTTGATAATCGCCAGCTGAGGAGCACGGCACCCGCCTGTTCATCTGCTTGACTGTGGGCCATCTGCGCCTGCAATACCTGCTCGTTCATCCGCTTGATAATCGAAACTGAACCGCCGTGATACCTGCCTGCTCATCTGCTTGATAAGCTGAGCCACGCCAACTGCCTGTTCTTCTGTTTGATAATCGCCAGCTGTGCTGACACCTGTTTACTCATCTGCTTGATAATCGGCCAGCTGAGCCGCGACAATTCTGCCTGTTCATCTGCTTGATAATCGAAAACTGAGCCCTTGCGACACCTGCCTGCTCATCTGCTTGATAATCCCCAGCTGAGCCGCGCGACACCTGTTGCTCATCTGCTTGATAATCGCCAGCTGAGCCCGCGACACCTGCCTGTTCATCTTTTGATAATCGCCCCGCTGAGCCACGCGATACCTGCCTGCTCATCTTTTTTGATAATCGCCCGCTGAGCTGCCATGACACCTGCCTGGTCATCTGCTTGATAATCGCCAGCTGAGCGCGCGACACCTGCCTGCTCATCTGCTTGATAATCTCAGCTGAACCGCCCGACACCTGCCTGTTCATCTGCTTGACTGTGCCAGCTGAGCGGCGTGACACCTGCATGCTCATCTGTTGATATCAACAGCTGAGCGCGACACCTGCCTGCTCATCTGCTTGACTTTGGCCAGCTGCTGAGCTGCGTGACACCTGCCTGCTCATCTGCTTGATAATCGCCAGCTGAGGCCGCGTGACACCTGCCTGCTCATCTTTTTGATAATCGCCAGCTGAGCCCCGCGACACCTGCCTGTTCATCTGCTTGATGTGTCCAGCTGAGCCGCGTGACACCTGCCTGCTCATCTGCTTGATAATCTGCAGCTGAACTGCGCGCCACGACCTGCCTGCTCATCTGCTTGATAATCGCCAGCTGAGCCGCGCGACACCTGCCTGCTCATCTGCTTGATAATCGCCAGCTGAGCCGCGTGACACCTGCCTGCTCATCTGCTTGATAATCACAGCTGAGGAGGCGACACCTGCCTGCTCATCTGCTTGATAATCGACAGCTGAGCCTGCGACACCTGCCTGCTCATCTGCTTCATAATCGACAGCTGAGCTCCAGCGACACCTGCCTGTTCATCTGCTTGATAATCGCCAGCTGAGCCGCGCGTGACACCTGCCTGCTCATCTGCTTGATAATCGCCCAGCTGAGCCCGCGCGACACCTGCCTGCTCATCTGCTTGATAATCGCCAGCTGAGACACCGCGACACCTGCCTGTTCATCTGCTTGATAATCGCCGGCTGAGCGGCGCGACACCTGCCTGCTCATCTTTTTGATAATCGACAGCTGAGCCACGCGATACCTGCCTGCTCATCTGCTTGATAATCGCCAGCTGAGCCGCGCGACACCTGCCTGCTCATCTGCTTGATAATCGACCAGCTGAGCGCGCGACACCTGCCTGCTCATCTGCTTGATAATCGCCAGCTGAGGCGGCGACACCTGCCTGCTCATCTGCGATAATCGCCAGCTGAGCCGCCGCGACACCTGCCTGTTCATCTGCTTGATAATCGAAAGCTGAGCCGCGCGACACCTGCCTGCTCATCTGCTTGATAATTGACAGCTGAGCTGCTCGACACCTGCCTGCTCATCTGCTTGATAATGATAAATCGCCAGCTGTTCATTTGCTTGATATACGCAGCTGACACCTGCCTGTTCATCTGCTTGATAATCGCCAGCTGAGCCGCGACACCTGCCTGCTCATCTGCTTGATAATCGCCAGCTGAGGCGCGCGACACCTGCCTGCTCATCTTTTTGATAATTGACAGCTGAGCCCGCGCGACACTTGCCTGCTCATCTGCTTGATAACGCCAGCTGAGCGTGCGACACCTGCCTGTTCATCCTTTGATAATCGCCAGCTGAGCCGCGACACCTGCCTGCTCATCTTTTGATAATCGCCAGCTGAGCCCGGGCGACACCTGTTTGCTCATCTTTTGATAATCGCCAGCTGAGCCGCGCGTGACACCTGCCTGCTCATCTGCTTGATATCGTCCAGCTGAGCCTGAACCCGCGACACCTGCCTGCTCATCTTCTTGATAATCGACAGCTGATCCGCGACACCTGCCTGTTCATCTGCTTGATAATGGGCCAGCTGAGCCGCTGGACACCTGCCTGCTCATCTGCTTGATAATCGACAGCTGAGCCACGCGACACCTGCCTCCTCATCTGCTTGATAATCGCCAGCTGAGCCGCGCGACACCTGCCTGCTCATCTGCTTGATAATCGCCAGCTGAGGAGTGCGACACCTGCCTGTTCATATGCTTGACTGTGGCCAGCTGAGCCGCGTGACACCTGCCTGATCATCTTTTTGATAATCGACAGCTGAGCCGCGCGATACCTGCCTGCTCAACTTTTTGATAATCGCCAGCTGAGCCGCGTGACACCTGCCTGATCTTGTGCTTGACTGGCCAGCTGAGCCGCGTGACACCGGCCTGCTCATCTGCTTGGTAATCGCCAGCTGAGCCTCGCGACACCTGCCTGCTCATCTGCTTGATAATCGCCAGGTGAGCCGCGCGACACCTGCCTGCTCATCTGCTTGATAGTCGATGCTGAGCCCCCCGACACCTGCCTGCTCATCTGCTTGGTAATCGCCAGCTGAGGAGCGCTACACCTGCCTGCTCATCTGCTTGATAATCGCCAGCTGAGCTACGCGACACCTGCCTGCTCATCTGCTTGATAGTCGACAGCTCAGCCCCGCGACACCTGCCTGCTCATCTGCTTGATAATCGACAGCTGAGCCGCGAAACACCTGCCTTCTCAACTGCTTGGTAATCGCCAGCTGAGCTCCGCGACACCTGCGTGCTCATCTGCCTGATAATCGCCATCTGAGCCGCGTGACTCCTGCCTGTTCTTCTGCTTGATAATCGCCAGCTGAGCCGCGCGACACCTGCTTGCTCATCTGCTTGATAATCGCCAGCTGAGCCGCGCGACACCTGCCTGTTCATCTGCTTGATAATCGAAAACTGAACCGCGCGACACCTGCATGCTCATCTGCTTGATATACGCCAGCTGAGCCGCGCGACACCTGCCTGCTCTTCTGCTTGACTGTTGCCAGCTGAGCCGCGTGACACCTGCCTGCTCATCTGCTTGATAATCAACAGCTGAGCCCGTGACACCTGCCTGCTCATCTGCTTGATAATCGCCAGCTGAGCCGTGCGACACCTGCCTGCTCATCTGCTTGATAATTAACAGCTGAGCCGCGCGACACCTGCCTCCTCATCTGCTTGATAATCGACAGCTGAGTCGCGCGACACCTGCCTGCTCATCTGCTTGATAATTGACAGCTGAGCCGCGCGACACCTGCCTGCTCATCTGCTTGATAATCGACAGCTGAGCCCCGTGACACCTGCCTGTTCATTTGCTTGGTAACTGCCAGCTGAGCCGCGCGACACCTGCCTGCTCCTCTGCTTGATAATCGCCAGCTAAGCCGTGCGACACCTGCCTGCTCATCTGCTTGATAATCCACAGCTGAGCCGCGCGACACCTGCCTGTTCATCTGCATGATAATTGACAGCTGAGCCGCGCGACACCTGCCTGCTCATCTGCTTGATAATCGCCAGCTGAGCCACGCGACACCTGCCTGCTCATCTTTTTGATAATCGCCAGCTGAGCCGTGCGACACCTGTCTGCTCATCTGCTTGATATACGTCAGCTAAGCCTCGCGACACCTGCCTGCTCATCTGATTCATAATCGACAGCTGAGCCACGCGACACCTGCCTGTTCATCTGCTTGACTGTGGCCAGGTGAGCCGCGTGACACCTGCCTGCTCATCTGCTTGATAATCGACAGCTGAGCCGCGCGACACCTGCCTGCTCATCTGCTTGATAATCACCAGCTGAGCCGCGCGACACCTGCCTGCTCATCTGCTTGATAATCGCCAGCTGAACCGCGCGACACCTGCCTGCTCATCTGCTTGATAATCGCCAGCTGAGGAGCACGACACCTGCCTGTTCATCTGCTTGACTGTGGCCATCTGCGCCCTGCGATACCTGCCTGTTCATCTGCTTGATAATCGAAAACTGAACCGCGTGACACCAGCCTGCTCATCTGCTTCATATTCGACAGCTGAGCCACACGACAACTGCCTGTTCTTCTGCTTGACTGTGGCCAGCTGAGCCGCGTGACACCTGCCTACTAATCTGCTTGATAATCGACAGCTGAGCCGCGCGACACCTGCCTGCTCATCTGCTTGATAATCGACAGCTGAGCCGCGCGACACCTGCCTGCTCATCTGCTTGGTAATCCCCAGCTGAGCCGCCCGACACCTGCCTGCTCATCTGCTTGATAATCGCCAGCTGAGCCGCGCGACACCTGCCTGCTCATCTTTTGATAATCGCCCGCTGAGCCGCGCGATACCTGCCTGCTCATCTTTTTGATAACCGCCAGCTGAGCCGCGCGACACCTGTTTGCTCATCTGCTTGATATACGCCAGCTGAGCCTTGCGACACCTGCCTGTTCATCTGCTTGATAATCGAAAACTGAACCGCGCGACACCTGCATGCTCATCTGTTGATATACGCCAGCTGAGCCGCGCGATACCTGTTTGCTCATCTGCTTGATATACGCCAGCTGAGCCCTGCGACACCTGCCTGTTCATCTGCTTGATAATCGAAAACTGAACCACGCGACACCTGCCTGCTCATCTTTTTGATAATCGCCCGCTGAGCCGCGCGATACCTGCCTGTTCATCTGCTTGATAATCGCCAGCTGAGCCGCGCGACACCTGCCTGCTCATCTGCTTGATAATCTCCAGCTGAGCCCTGCGACACCTGCCTGTTCATCTGCTTGATAATCGAAAACTGAACCGCGCGACACCTGCATGCTCATTTGTTGATATACGCCAGCTGAGCCGCACGACACCTGCCTGCTCTTCTGCTTGACTGTGGCCAGCTGAGCCGCGTGACACGTGCCTGCTCATCTGCTTGATAATCGCCAGCTGAGGAGCGCGACACCTGCCTGTTCACCTGCTTGACTGTGGCCATCTGAGCCCCGCGATACCTGCCTGTTCATCTGCTTGATAATCGACAGCTGAGCCCCGTGACACCTGCCTGCTCATCTGCTTGGTAATCCCAGCTGAGCCGCGCCACCCCTCCCTGCTCATCTGCTTGATAATCGAGAGCTGATCCGCGAGATACCTGCCTGCTCAACTGCTTGGTAATCGCCAGCTGAGCTCCGCGACACCTGCCTGGTCATCTGCTTGATAATCGCCAGCTGAGCCGCGCGACACCTGCCTGCTCATCTGCTTGATAATCGACAGCTGAGCTGCGCGACACCTGCCTGCTCATCTGCTTGATAATCGCCAGCTGAGACGCGCGACACCTGCCTGTTCATCTGCTTAATAATCGCCAGCTGAGCCGTGCGACACCTGCCTGCTCATCTGCTTGATAATCGACAGCTGAGCCGCGCGACACCTGCCTGCTCATCTGTTTGATAATTGACAGCTGAGCAGCGCGACACCTGCCTGTTCATCTGCTTGATAATCGAAAGCTGAAGCCGCGTGACACCTGCCTGTTCATCGCTTGATAATCGATACAGCTGAACTGCGCGACACCTGCCTGCTCATCTTTTGATAATCGCCAGCTGAGCCGCGTGACACCTGCCTGCTCATCTGCTTGATAATCGCCAGCTGAGTCAGCGCGACACCTGTCTGCTCATCTGCTTGATAATACGCCAGCTGAGCATGCATGACACCTGCCTGCTCATCTTTTGATAATCGCCAGCTGAGCCGCGCGACACCTGCCTGCTCATCTTTTTGATAATCGCCAGCTGAACCGCGCGACACCTGTCTGCTCATCTGCTTGATAATCGCCAGCTGAGTCACGCGACACATGCCTGCTCATCTGCTTGATAATAGAAAGCTGAGCCTCGTGACACCTGCCTGCTCATCTGCTTTTGATAATAGCCAGCTGAGACGCACGACACCTGCCTGTTCATCTGCTTGACTGTCGCCAGCTGAGCCCCGCGACACCTGCCTTCATCTGCTTGATAACGCCAGCTGAGCCAATAATTGACACCTGCCTGCTCATCTGCTTGATAATCGCCAGCTGAGCCGCGTGACACCTGCCTGCTATTCTGCTTGATTGTCGCCAGTTGAGCCACGACACCTGCCTGCTCATCTGCTTGATAATCACCAGCTGAGCCGTCGACACCTGCCTGCTCATCTTTTGATAATCGCCAGCTGAGCCACGCGCGACACCTGCCTGCTCATCTGTTTTTGATAATCGCCAGCTGAGAGCAGCGTGACACCTGCCTGCTCATCTTTTGATAATCGCCAGCTGAGTCCGCGCGACACCTGCCTGCTCATCTTTGATAATCGCCAGCTGAGCCGCGCGACACCTGCCTGCTCATCTTTTTTGATAATCGCCAGCTGAACCGCGCGACACCTGCCTGTTCATCTGTTTGATATACGCCAGCTGAGCCTCGCGACACCTGCCTGTTCATCTGCTTGATAATCGCCAGCTGAGCCACGTGACACCTGCCTGTTCATCTGCTTGATAATCGAAAACTGAACCGCGCGACACCTGCATGCTCATCTGCTTGATAATTGCCAGCTGAGCCGCGTGACACCTGCCTGTTCATCTGCTTGATAATGCGGCCAGCTGAGCCGCGTGACACCTGCCTGCTCATCTGCTTGATAATCACCAGCTGAGCTCGCGCGACACCTGCCTGCTCATCTGATTGATAATTCGCCAGCTGAGCCGCGCGATACCTGCCTGCTCATCTGCTTGATATCGGCCAGCTGAGCCCGTGACACCTGCCTGCTCATCTGCTTGATAATCGCCAGCTGAGCCGGCGACACCTGCCTTTTCATCTGCTTGATAATTGACAGCTGAGCCGCGCGACACCTGCCTGTTCATCTGCTTGATAATCGCCAGCTGAGCCCCGCGACACCTGCCTGCTCATCTGCTTGATAATCGACAGCTGAGCCGCCGCGACACCTGCCTGCTCATCTGCTTCGGATAATCGAACAGCTGATCCGCTAGCCACCTGCCTGCTCATCTACATGATAATCGACAGCTGAGCCCGCGACACCTGCCTACTCATCTGCTTGATAATCGCCAGCTGAGCCGCGCGACACCTGCCTGTTCATCTTTTTGATAATCGCCAGCTGAGCCGCACGACACCTGCCTGTTCATCTGCTTGATAATCGACAGCTGAGCCGCGCGACACCTGCCTGCTCATCTGCTTGATAATCGCCAGCTGAGCCGCGTGACACCTGCCTGCTCATCTGCTTGATAATCGACAGCTGAGCCCGCGACACCTGCCTGCTCATCTGCTTGATAATCGCCAGCTGAGCCCCAGCGACACCTGCCTGCTCATCTGCTTGATAATCGCCAGCTGAGCCCCGGCGACACCTGCCTGTTCATCTGTTTGATAATCGAAAGCTGAACCGCGGCGACACCTGTTTGCTCATTTGTTTGATAATCGCCAGCCGAGGCGCGCGACACCTGCCTGCTCATCTTTGACTGTGGCCAGCTGAGCCGCTGTGACACGCGCCTGCTCATCTGCTTGATAATCGCCAGCTGAGGAGCGCGACACCTGCCTGTTCACCTGCTTGATAATCGCCAGCTGAGCCTCGCGATACCTGCCTGTTCATCTTTTTGATAATCGACAGCTGAGCCCGTGACACCTGCCTGCTCATCTTTTGATAATCCCCAGCTAGTCAGCGACACCTTCCTGCTCATCTGCTTGATAATCGAGAGCTGATCCGCGCTGACACCTGCCTGCTCATCTGTTTGGTAATCGCCAGCTGAGCTCCGCTGACACCTGCCTGCTCATCTACTTGATAGTCGACAGCTGAGGCCCGAGATAACCTGCCTGCTCATCTGCTTGATAATCGCCTGCTGAGCGCGAAACACCTGCCTGCTCATCTGCTTGATAATCGCCAGCTGAGCTCGCGACACCTGCGTGTTTCATCTGCTTGATTGTCGCCATCTGAGACGCGTGACACCTGCCTGTTCATCTGCTTCTTCGCCAGCTAATGAGACACCTGCCTGTTCATCTGCTTGATAATAATTGCCAGCGGGCCGGCCGCTTGCTCATCTGTTGATAATCGCCAGCTGAGCCACGCGACACCTGCCTGCTCATCTGCTTGATAATCGCCAGCTGAACGTGGCGACACCCTGTTGCTCATCTGTTGACTGTTTGCCAGCTGAGCCGCGTGACACCTGCCTGCTCATCTGTGCGACACCGAAAGCTGGAGCCGCGTGACACCTGCCTGCTCATCTGTGATAATCGACAGCTGAGCCGTCGCGACACCTGCCTGCTCATCTGCTTGATAACGCCAGCTGAGCCGGCGACACCTGCCTGCTCATCTGCTTGATAATCGACAGCCGGCCCGTGACACCTGCCTGCTCATCTTTGATAATCGGCCAGCTGAGCCGCAGCGACACCTGCCTGTTCATCTGCTTGATAATTGCCAGCTGAGCCGCCACGACGACCCTGCCTGTTCATCTGCTTGATAATCGCCAGGTGAGCAGCGTGACACCTGCCTGCTCATCTTTGATAATTGACAGCTGAGCCGCGCGACACCTGCCTGCTCATCTGCTTGATAATCGCCAGCTGAGCCCCGGCGACACCTGCCTGTTCATCTGCTTTTGATAATCGAAGCTGAGCCACGCGACACCTGCCTGCTCATCTTTTGATAATCGCCAGCTGAGCGCGCGACACGTGCCTGCTCATCTGCTTGATAATGTGCAGCTGAGCCCCAGCGACACCTGCCTGTTCATCTGCTTGATAATCGAAAACTGAGCAGGTGACACCTGCCTGCTCATCTCGCTTGATGTCGACAGGTGAGCCGCTGCGCGACACCTGCCTGCTCATCTGCTTGATAATCGGCCAGCTGAGCACGACCTGCCTGCTCATCTGCTTGATAACGCCAGCCGAGCCAGCGCGACACCTGCCTGCTCATCTGCTTGATAACGACAGCTGAGGGAGCGACACCCGCCTGTTCATCTGCTTGATAATCGCCAGCTAGGCCCCGCGACACCTGCCTGTTCATCTGTTTGATAATTGACAGCTGAGCCGCGTGACACCTGCCTGTTCATCTGCTTGATAATCGCCAGCTGAGCAGCGCGACACCTGCCTGTTCATCTTTTTGATAATGGCCAGCTGATCCGCACGTTTACCTGCCTTCTAATCTTTTTGATAATCGCCAGCTGAGCCGCGCGACACCCGCCTGGTCATCTGCTTGAATCGACAGCTCAGCCGCATGGCACCTGCCTGCTCATCTGCTTGATAATCCCCAGCTGAGCCGCCCGACACCCGCCTGCTCATCTGCTTGATAATCGCCAGCTGAGACGCGACACCTGCCTGTTCATCTTTTTGATAATCGCCAGCTGAGCGGCGCGACACCTGCCTTTTGCTCATCTTTTGATAATCGAGAGCTGGAGCCGGGGCGATACCTGCCTGCTCATCCGCGATAATTGATGCAGCTGAACCTCGCGACACTTGCCTGCTCCATTTGCTTGATAATCTGCTGAGCTGCCAGACACTCCGCCTGTTCATCTGTTGATAATTCGCCAGCTGAGCTGGGCGCGATACCTGCCTGCTTCATCTTTTTTGATAACGATAGCTGAGCCGCGATACCTGCCTGTTCATCTGCT
>NW_027218617.1:0-13662 GCF_027580195.1 Bos mutus
ATCCCACATTTGCATATCGGCCTCCTTCCTCTGCCTTTTTCGTGGGAAAGCCTCACGGCTCGGCCGGTCGTGCATTCAGTCAGGATATCGTGCAATCGCCCGTGATCCCGGCGGCACGTCCCATGATCCGGCCCCTCGTCATGATCCCGATGATAAACCGTCATCTGTGATCGACCCCCGCCCCCGGTCTGGCCTTTCGATCAGGTGGTATTCCCCATCAGCCGCGGGATCGGGGCATGCCCGTCCCCGATCAGGGCCCGCGTCCGTCACTGCCATAAACACCAAACGTGCGATGACCCATGTCAGTGCCGATCATACGAATCATGCATGCCAGTCCGTGATCTGCCCCATCAGCCCGTGATCCCCGTGCCTCGAGTCCGTGTCAGGGGGTGCACTCGCGATTCCTGCCCCGGGTCATCCTGGCTTGCCAGCTGAGCTCATTCCTTCGGGTCATCCCGGCGCAATTGCCAGTGGCTCGTGATTCCTGCCCAGTCACCTGCGTTTTGCGGGGAGAGTTCGATGTGGGTTTTTTTGCCTGCCCGGTTCGTGGTTCGTGTCTGCTCAGCTCTTTGGGTGCCTCCTGAAAGGGCCTGTTCGCCACCTGCCCCCCGGGGCCCCCCAAACTATCCACCTATTCGAAGGGGAATGGGCCAGGGGACCCTTTTTTATCTTCAGAATGTCAAAATAATAGTATGAGGGGAAACTCAGAAGGAAAATTTGGGAAAAAAGGCTGGTAGCTTGGGTTTTCGGGGAGAAATCAAATTCCAAGAAAAGTTTGCACCACTTCCGGGCATTGGGCCCCCTCGAATACAGATCACCTCACCTTCGAGTGGGGCTTGGGAACATAGTGTGCGTGTGGGGGGTTCCCCTCCGGGAGCTCAGCTAATTTAAAGGGGAAAAATAGGGAAATTTTGAATTTGGGCTTTAATTCTCTTTGAAAAAGAGGAGATTTGGGGGGGAACCCCGTGAAATCAGAGTGAACACAAAGCAAAACATGGTGGCTCTGGGTTTTTGGGGGGGAGCTCGAAATATCGAGTGGACTCCAAGGGTCGTCCCCATTTGCTATAACCTCCTTCCCCCAACCTGTCCGTGGGGAAATTTCCCCCTCGGCAGCCCGATGTCAGTCACGATTCTGCGGATCGCCCTGATCCGAAGGGGCCGTCACGTGATCGGCCTCTCAGTCCCTGTCACCCGATAAACCGTGATCAGTGGCCGCCACGTATCACCATGCGCGATCAGGTGGTCCATTCCTGTCGCCATGTGGTCATGCGTAGTCCTCTCAGCGCCTTCGTCCATTCTGCCCCGGGTAAACCCGGGGTCAGTGAACCCCCCGGGCCCCGTGATCCGCAACAGTCCGGTGGTCTTCCCGATCACCTGTCATCGTCACAGTCCCATGCTCGGGGCCTGTCTCATTACTGCCTGATCCGGTGATCGGGGGCGACCAGCGTGATCCTGCGTGAGATGGTGGTCGTTCGATCCCCGCCCCGGTCAGTGCGTGCACATTCCCCTGCTCATCCCTTTTGTCCGTTACCCATAAAAATTTATGGTGAAAAACCAGCCCGTTATCACGCTGGGGGGGTCGTTTATGTGCGAGGGTCGTGATCAGTGCGTGCCGTCCATGCTCAGCCCACGGTCCGCCGCCTGTAAACCTTTATCGTTTCGATCCTTCGTCAACGGTCGTGCCCATCGCGTGATCGGTGCGAACCACGTGATCATGCGTGCACGTCCGTCAGCGCCTGTCGTCCTGGTCTTTTCCTGAAACACGTATCAATTCGTTGCCCATGTGATCAGTCCCGATCACCCCCGTCATCATGTGGGTCACATCATCAATTCATGATACCACTGATCAGTGCGCTCATCATCTTCGAAAACCCCGTGTGTGCCCAAATCCCCTGTCCAGGGCCTGCGGCTGTTGTTCCTGCGGCTCAACCTGCTAAAAGCCGCTGGTTGGTTCCTTTGGCTCACTCTTGACAATTCCCGCTGACTGCTATTCCTCCTGGTCACCCGGGTTAGCCGTTGACGCAGTTCCTCACTGCGGCTCCATGCTTTTCCTGCATTTCGTGGTTTGTCCTCAGCTCTTTAGTATTGCCTCCCGAGGGCCTGTTAGGGGCCCCACCTGTGGACCCGCTTCAATCCCGGGGATTGAAGGAGAATGGCCTAAACATTTTTATGCCCAATCAGAAATGTCAAAATAATAATGAGGGGAACTCAGTTGGAAAATTCGATTGTGAAAAGGGCTAGTCGGGTTTTTTCCAGAAATCAAACTTAAGACAAGTTTCACCACTTATGACCATGGGGCCCCTCAATACGGAAGTCCTCCCCAAATTCTACAGTGGGGGGGGGGCCCCGGCATAATTTAAATAAGGGGTGGGGGGTTCAGCTCGAATGGAACTCATCTGGGGTTAAAGGAAGAATGACAAGGGGCTTTGCTTGGGCTGTAAGTTAACTCTTTGACAGAGAGGCGGAGATAGTAGTGGGACAGCCCCCCAGTAAATCAGGTGAAGCACAAAAGAAAGCAATACAGTAGAGCAGACTCTGGTTTTTGGGGAGATGCTCAAGGGAATATCACAGGGTGGGCTCTAGAACTCTGGTCCCATTTCGTATACCGAGCCTCCTTCCTCATGACCTTTGTCCAAGTGGAATGCCTCCCGGCTCGGCACATGATCAGTACATGCTCAGTCCGCGATATCAGTGCCTGATCAGCGTGATCACTGGCGGCACAGTCACGTAGTCAAGCCTCGATCACGTGATCACCGTATGATAAATGCAGAGTCAGTGAGATGACCAACTCCACTGATCTGCATGCCCAGTCAGATGGTCAGTTCCTGATCAGCCCGCGTGATCAGTGCGTGCACAGTCCCATGATGAGCGCCTGTCAGTCGCAGTCATTGCCTGAGAACGCGTGATCCCGGTGCGCGGTGAGCCACGTGATCAGTACCGATCAACCCGTCCATCACTGCATGCGTAGTTGCGTGATCAATGCATATTGCGTGATCAGTGCATGCTCCAGTCACATGATCTGCGGCGCGTTCATCAGCCACGTGATCAGCGGTGCCTGCTAGGCTCACGTGATTCTGCAGCTCTAACTGGCTGCGTGGGCTGCGGCTCTATCTGCATGACAATTGCCATCTGAGCTGCGTGATTCCTGTCGCTCATCTGCTTGACAATTGCCAGCTGAGCTCGTGATTCCTGCCTGGTCACCTGCTTGATTATTGCCAGTTGAGCAGCATGATTCGTCACTGCTGAGCTCATGCTTATTGCCTGCTGATTGCATGGTTCGTGTCTGCTCAGCTCTTTGGTATTGCCTTCTGAGTCCCTGTTGGGCGCCACCTGCGAGACCCAGCCCCCAGCTGATCCAGGGTATTCGAAGGAGAGATGGCCTAAGCGACTATTTATATGCTAATCAGAGATATCAAGAATAATAGTATGAGATAGCTCAGTAGGAAAATTGGCTGGAGAAAAGAGTAGTGCTTGGTTTAAGACAATAAACTTCCAAGACAAGAAGTTTACTTATGTTAGGCCCCAGCCCTCTCGAATAGCGAAGGTGCCTCACCTGAGCACCTTCTGGTGGGTCTGAGCATCCCAGGCATAATTAGCGCGTGGGTGGGTTCAGCCCAGATGGAGCTCGGCTGGAAGTTAAAGGGAAGAATGACAAGGAACTTTGTGGTGGAGCTGTAAGTTAACTCTTTGACAGAGGCGAGATGGTGGTGGGGACAGCCCCCAGTGAAATCAGAGGTGAGGGCACAAAGCAATACAGTAGGCAGACTCTGGTTTTTGGGAAGATGCTCGAGAATATCAGGGTGGACTCCTGAGGCTCGATCCGGCATTTAGGTATGCGAGCCTCCTTCCTCATGACCTTTGTCCAGAGTGGAGATGCCTCACGGCTCGGCAGCTGATCAGTGCATGCTCGATCCGCGATATCGGTGCATGATCAACCGCCGTGATCACCGCCCGGCACAGTCACGTGATCAGCGCCTCTCAGTCACATGATGACGTCGATAAACACGTGATCGGTGGCGTTGGCCGGATCACTGCATGCGCGCGGTCGGTGGTCAGTTCCTGATCAGCCCAGGTGATCAGTGCATACAGTCCCATGATCCAGCGCCTGTGGTCACTGATCACTGTCACGTCAAACACGTGATCAGTGCCCGATCGCACGTCATCGGTGCATGCGCAGTCACCTGATCAGTGCATGATAGCGCGTGATCAGTGCGTGCACGATCCTTGATCAGCGCTATCAGTCACCTGATCATTGCCTGAAAACAACGTGATCAGTGCATGATGAGCCATGTGATCGGTGCCTGATCCAGCCAAGTCATCAGTGCATGCTCAGTCACGTGATCTGTGCTATATTACCCGAAGTCAGTGCATGCTCAGTCACGTGATCTGTGCTGATCCAGCCACGTGATCAGTGCCTGCAGAGTCACGTGATCAGGGCCTGCTGGGCCTCTGCCCGTGATTTGCAGGCTCATCTGCGTGAGCGTGCCAGCTGAGCTACGTGATTCCTGTCGGCTCATCTGCTGGACAATTGCCAGCTGAGCTGCGTGATTCCTGCCTGGTCACCTGCTTGTTGTGCCAGTTGAGCAGCAAGATTCGTCACTGCAGAGCTCCATGCTTGTGCCTGCTGATTATCTGGTTCGTGTTTGCTCAGCTCTTTGAGTATTGCCTCCTGAGGTCCTTGTTGGGCACCACCTGCGGGGACCACCCCAGTGTCAGGGTATTGAAGGACAGATGGCCTGGCGACTATTCATATGATAATCAGAGATGTAAAGAATAATAGTATGAGGATGGCTCAGTAGATAAATTCGGTGGAGAAAAGGGCTGAGTAGCTTGGTTTATGCGGAGAGAATCAAACTTCAAGACAAGAGTTTGCACCATACGTGGGCCCTGGTGCCTCTTCGAAAAAGGGGAAGGTGCCTCCCTAGACACCTTCTACGGTAGTCTTGGCCCGGGCCCAAATTAGTAGCGTGGGGGGTTTCCGCTCCAGATGGAACACGCTGGAATTTCCCGGGGAGGGTACAAGGAACTTTATGAATTAAGGCTGTAAGTTAACTCTTTGCCCAGAAGGCGAGATGGTGATGAGGACTGGCCCTAGTAGATCAGTGAGCACAAAAGCAATCGATAGGCAGACTCTGGTTTTTGGGAGATGCTCCAGAATACCCGGGTGGACTCCTGAGGCTGATCCGCGTTTGGTATGCGACCTCCCTTCCTCGGACCTTTGTCCAGATGGGCAGCCTCGCGGCTCGGCCCCCCGGTCAGTGCATGCTCAGTCCGATATCGGTCCCGGATCATGCGTGATCGCGCGGCACAGTCACTTGATCAGCCCTCTCAGTCCGCGTGATCCCCGTAGTAAACCGGGATGTTGAATGACCACCCCAGCGTGATCACTGCATCGCGTCAGGTGGTCATTTCCCTGATCACCACGTGATCAGTGCGTGCACAGCCCCATGATCGGCGCCTGTCGGTCTCTGATCCTGCACAATCAACCGTGATCAGTGCATGTGAGCCCGTCATCGGTGCAAGCGCAGTCCGTGATCAGTGCAATTAGCCGCGTGATCAGTCGTGCACGTCCCATGAAGCGCCTGTCGGTCTCTGATCATTGCCTGATAGACTACCTGATCGGTGCGCGATGAGCCATGTGATCAATGCCTGATCAGCCCGTCTGAGTGCATGCCCAGTCGGTGATCAGTGCATGTAGCCGCATGATCAATGCATGCTCAGTCCGATATCAGAGCAACCCCAGCCGTGATGGCTGCTGCACGATCCGTGATCACCGTATAAACGTGATCGTGAATGACCAGCCCGTGATCACCGGGGGAAAATCAGGTGGAATTGGGACCCAGCCCGTGATCAGTTCGTGCCCTCCATGATCAGCGCCTGTCAGTTCATCACTGCCTGATAAACCCGATCAGTGCGATCAGCCCATCATCAGTGTATGCGCATTCTGTGATCGGTGCGATAGCCACGTGATAAATCGTGCACAGTCCATGAACGGCGCCTGTCGTCACTGATCATTGCCTGATAACCGTGATCAATCCCTGATGAGCCATGTGATGGGTGCCTGATCAGCCGGTCTCAGTGCATGCACAGTCCGTGATCAGTGCAGGATAATGCGTCACCCAGTGCATCCCCAGTCCGTGTCTGTGTTGTTCAGCCACGTGATCGGTGCCTCCCAGAATCACGTGATCAGGCCTGCTGAGCTCGTGATTCCTCCCGGCTCATCTGCATGCGGTGCCAGCTGAGCTGCGTGATTCCTGTCGGCTCATCTTTTCCCACAGTACCACCTGAGCTGCGTGATTCCTGCCTGGTCACCTGCTTGATTGGCCATTTGAGCAGCATGATTCGTTACTGCTGAGGCCCATATTTTGTGCCTGGTGATTGCCTGGTTGTGTCTGCCCCAGCTCTTTGAGTGCCTCCTGGGTCCCTGTTGGGGCCACATGCGAGGAGCCCCAGCTGATTCAGAATTATTCAAAGTAAAAAGATGGCCTGGCGACTATCATTGCTAATCAGAGATGTCATAAGAATAATTGTATGAGGATAGCTCAGTAAAGGAGGAAATTCGGTGGAAAGGGCTGAGTAGCTTGGTTTCTGGGACCAAGCGGAAACTTCCAAGACAAGAAGTTTGCACCACTTCGTGAGCACATGAGTGCCCTCGAATATCGGAAGATTACCTCACCTAGACACCTTCTCGAGTGGGTCTTAGCAGCCAGGCATAATTAGTAAGCGTGGTGGTTCCCGCTCTGATGGAACTCAGCTGAAAGTTAAAGGAAGAATGACAAGGAACTTTATGAATTGGGCTGTAAGTTAACTCTTTGACAGAAGGCGAGATGGTGGTGAGGACAGCCCCAGTGAAATCAGATAGGAGAGCACAAAGCAATACAGTAGGCAGACTCTGGTTTTTTGGGGAGATGCTCCAGAATGTCCGGGTGGACTCTGAGGCTCCATCACGCATTTAGTATTCAAGAGCCTACTTCTCATGATCTTTGTCAGAATTAAGGCAGCCTCACGGCTCGACGCAGTCAATGCATGCTCAGTCGCGATATCAGTGCATGATCAGACGTGATCAGCGGCCGATCGCGAGATCAGCGCCTCTCAGTCACATTATCACCTATGATAAACGCGTAATCGTGAATGACCAGCCCGTGATCACTGCATGGCAGTCAGGTGGTCGAGTTCCTGATCAGCCCGTGTTCAGTGCCTGCACAGTCCCGATTAGCGCCTGTCAGTCACTGATCACGGCCTGATGAACAGTGATCAGTGCCTGATCAGCCCGTCATCAGTGCATGCGCAGTCAGGTGATCGTGCGCAGTAGTACGTGATCAGTGCGTGCACGTCCCTGATCAGCGCCTGTCAGTCACTGATCGTGCCTGAAACGACGTGTCAGTGCATGATGAGCCATGTGATCAGTGCCTGATCAGCCCGGTCATCAGTGCAAGCGCGTCCGTGATCCAGTGCATGTAGCCACGTGATCGAGTGTGTGCACAGTCCATGATCAGCGCCTGTCGGTCACTGATCACTGCCTGAAATAAACACGTGATCGGTGCATGATGAGCCGCGTGGTGGTGCTGGATCAGCCCGTCATCAGTGCGTGGCCCGGTCGGGGTCTCAGTACTTGATAGCCACGTGATCAGTGCATGCTCAGTCAGGTGATCTGCCCCATCAGCCACGTGATCAGTGCCTGCAGAGTCCACGTGATCAGGGCTTGCTGGGTCGTGATTCCTGCCCGGCTCATCTGGGACAATTACCAATGAGCTGCGTGATTCCTGCGGCTCATCTCATGACAATTCCCAGCTGAACTTCATTGATTCATGCCGACTCATCTGTGACAATTTGCAGGCTGGGCTGTGTGATTCCTACCTTCTCACCTGCTTGATTATTTCCAGTTAAGCAGCATGATTCATCACTGCTGAGCTCCATGCTTGTGCCTGATGATTTAGTAGTTCGTATCTGCTCAGCTCTTTGATGTGCCTCCAGAATGCCCTGTTGACCACCTGCACAGGATCAGCCTCCAACTGATCCAGAATTATTCAGAAGGAGATAGCAGCCTGAGCGACTGTTACCTTTAATCAGAATATAGAACAATAGTATGAGATAGCTCAGTAGGAAAGTCGGTGCAGGAAAGGAGGCTGATGGCAGCTTATGCGGGATACCAATGAACTTCAAGACAAGCAGTGTGCACCGCTACCGTGAGCATGGCGCCCTCGAATAAGCGGAAGGTGCCTCACCTGGGCACCTTCTCAAGTGGGTCTTAACAGCCCAGGCATAATTACAGTAGCGTGGTGGCTTCCCAGCGCTCAGATGAGAACTTCGGCTGGAAGATTTACAGGGAAGAATCACAAGGAACTTTATGAATTGGAGCTGTAAGATTGCTCTTTGACAGGAAGCGAGATGGTGGTGGGGACCCCAGTAAAGAAATCAGAGAGTGAGCACAAAGCAATAAAGGTGAGGCAGACTCTGCTTTTTTGGGAGATGTCCGAGGAATATCCGGGTGGACTCCTGGGGCTCCATCTTCATTTTGCGTTGCCGATCCCTTCCTCATGACCTTTGTCCAGGTGGAATGCCTCACGGCTCTGGCAAATGAATCAGTACATGCTGAGTCACGATATCAGTGCATGATCAGCCACGTGTGATCACTGTCTGCACAGTCGCGTGATCAGCGCCTCTCTCGTCACGTGATGCCTATAATAAACCGTGATCGGTGAGCGATCAGCCAAGTGATTACTGCATGCGCCCGTCAGGTGGTCGTTCCTGATCAGCCACGTGATCAGTCGTACCTGATCCATGATCAGCGCCTGTCGGTCACTGATCACTGCCTGATAAACCGTGATCAGTGCCCGATCAGCTGAGTCATCCCAGTGCGCCGCCAGTCCGTGATCGGTGCATATGTACGTGATCAGTGCATACTCCAGTCACGTGATACAGCTGATCAGCCACATGATCAGTGCCTGCAGAGTCCCCGTGATGGGACCTGCTGAAATCGCGTGATTCCTGCGGCTCATGTGCGACAACTGCCAGTTGAGCTGCGTGATTCCTGTCGGCTCATCTGCTTGACAATTGCCAGCTGAGCTGCGTGATTCGCTACCAATTACCCTGTGATTATTGCTAGTTAGGGAGGCATGATTAGTCACTGCTGAGCTCCATGCTTATTCCCTGCTGTTTGCGTGGTTGATCTGCTCAGCCCTTTGAGTATTTCCTCCAGGGTCCTGTTGGGGCCACCTGCGAGACCAGCCCAGCTGACCCAGTGTATTCAAAGGGAAGATGGCCTGGGTGACTTTTATGCTAATCAGAGATATCAGAATAATAGTATGAGGATGGCTCAGTAGGAAAATTCGGTGGAGAAAAGGGCAGTAGGTTGGTTTCGCGGAGACCAGAAAATTTTCCCAAGACAAGCGGTTTCCCCCACCGTAGCCCGGCGCCCTCTCGAATAGCGGAGGTGCCTCACCTAGACACCTTCTCAGGGGTCTTAGCAGCATTCATATTAGTAAGCGTGGTGGTTCCGCCCCAGATGGAACTCAGCTGGAAGTTAAAGGGAAGAATGACAGGAACTTTATGAATTGGAGCTGTAAGTTAACTCTTTGACAGAAGAGGCGAGATGGTGGTGAGGACAGCCCCAGATGAAATCAGAGAGTGAAGCACAAAGCAATACAGAAAAGCAGACTCTGGTTTTTGAGAGATGTAAAGGAAATATCCCAGGTGGACTCCTGAGGCTCGATCCGCATTTGCGTATGCCGAGCCTCCTTCCTCGACCTTTGTCCAGGTGGAATGCCTCCCCGTCTACCGGCCATGGTCATGCATGCTCGTCGCGATATCAGTGCATGATCAGCCGCGTGATCACTGACTGCATCCCGTGACCCAGGGCCTCTCAACACGTGATCCCCGTATGATAAACACATGATCGGTGAGCGATCAGAAAGCGTGATCACTGCAGCCCCAGTCAGGTGGTGGGTTTCCCTGGGCAGCCCGTGATCAGTCGTGCACAGTCCCTGATCAGCGCCTGTCGGTCGCGGTCATTGCCTGATAAACGCGTGGTCGGTGCGGTAGACCATGTGATCAGTGCCTGATCAGCCCGTCATCAGTGCATGCACAGATCACGTCATCCCAGTGCATGATGGCCCGTGATCAGTGCATGCTCGGTCACCTGATCTGTCCGATCAGCCCGTGATCAGTGCCTCAGAGTCCGTGATCAGGGCCTGCTGAGCTGCGTGATTCCTGTGGCTCATCTGCTGACAATTCCAGCTGAGCTGTGGATTTCTCCCTAGTCACCTGCTTGATTTTGCCAGTTCAGCAGCGTTCGTCCTGCTGAGCTCCATGTTTGCCTGCTGATTCGCGGTTGTGTCTGCTCAGCTCTTTGGTGTGCTTCCTGAAGTGCTGTTGGTGCGCCACCTGCGGGAAACCAGCCCCAGCTGATCCAGAGTATTGGAAGGAGAGATGGCCTGGCGACTATTTATATGCGAATAGAATATAAAGAGTAATAAGTAGGGATAGCTCGGTAGGAAAATTCAGTGGAGAAAAGAGGCTGGGTAGCTTGGTTTACACGGAAGTGTATAACCAGTGACACCAGGGACAGCTCTGCACCCATTACCTAGGCGATCCTCCCTTTCGAATAGCGGAGGCGCCTCACCTTAGACACCTTCTCAGTGGGGCTTAGCAGCCCCGGGGATAATTAGTAATCGTGATGGGTTCCACGCTGCAGATGGAGATCAGCTGGAAGTTAAAGGGGAAAAAAAAGACATGGAGACCAGCGTTGGTGAGCAAGCTGGCTTTATTTTCAACAGGGTTTTTACCCTCGTTAAAATAGAGGATAATAGGGATACAAAATCAACGTCTTTGATTCTTATCAAAACAGGGTTTCTTTCCTACAAATTTATCGTTATAAATGGGTTTTAAGGGAATTTACATCATCTTCTGCCAGAAAGGCCTACTAACATTTTTTGACTCTTCAGAGACTTTTCCACAAAAACTTATTTTTTTCTAAGAGTAATTATTTTAAGGTGTGGGGTCATCTTCTAAAATAAAATTGCATTCATATATATGGATGTGTAATGGAGCACCACAAAGAAATAATTTAGTATCTTAAGGTCTAAAGTTACTAACACCACTACTTTTTTTTCTACATACCAATTATATTAATTTCTACCCTTCAAGGATACAATTCAGGGATGTGAAAACTTGGCAGCTACACTGGCCATCAATGAAATCCTTGACTAGTCTTATTCTGACATTTTAACTCTCTGGGGGCTCAAATTTTAAATTTTCTTCCCCCTGGGGGGCTGGGGACGAAACAATCAAGCTGGTGAGTCGGGCTTTGTCAGGCGGGTTAGAGGCCATCGGGGGTTTGATTTAAACCCCCCTTTTGCCAGGAACTTTTGAATTGGGCTGAAAGTTAACTCTTTGACAGAGCAGCGGATGTGGTTAGACAGGCGGAAAAATAAAGGGTGGGGCCGGGGATAAATTAGGTAGACTCGGGTTTTTTTTTGGGGGTTTTTCCAGAATATCGGGTGGACTCTAGGCTCGACCCGAATTTGGTATACGGCCTCCTTCCTCATCACCGTCGGGTGGAATCCTCACGGCTCCCAGAAATGATCATTTGGCTCAGCCCCGATTCGTCATGATCACCCCGCTTTCACTAACTGATCCGTATCGCCCCCATCCTATGCCTTAAAAAACCCGTGATCGGTGGCATCACCCAAAGGATCACTGCATGGCGTCGGTGGTCTTTCCCTGTCAGCCAGGTGATCGGGGGGTGCCGCCCCGATGCGCCTGTCGTCACTGATCCCCCGATAAACACGTGACCCCGTGCGATGGGCCCGTTGGTCCCGTCCCCGTCTCTGGCATGGGCGTCCTGATCAGTGCATGTGGCCCGTATCAGTTGCTCAGTCCGTGTCTGTTTGTCACCCGTGATCGGTGCAGGTCACGTGATCAGGGCCTGGGGCTCGTGATTCTCCGTCATCTAGGACTTTCCAGCTGAGCTGCGTGATTTGCTGGCCATCTCCCTGACAATTGCCAGCAGCTGCGTGTTTCCCGGGGTTATCTGGAAAACTCCACTTGGGGATTCCCCTGCCTTCTCACCTGCTTGTTTTCCGGTTGACAGCATGATTCTCTGCTGGCTATGCTTTTGCCTGATTTGCGTGTTTTGTCTGCCCCCAGCTCTTTGGTATTCCCTCAGGGTCCTTTGGGGCCCCATGGGGACCAAGCATAAAATTTTCGAGGAGGAGGGCCCTGGCGACTATTTTATGCTAATCAAAATATCAAGAACAATGATGGGGATGGCTCAGTAGGAAAGTCATGGGAAAGGAGACTGGTGCGGCTTTCGGGATCCCAAAAAAACTTGACAAAGTTTGCCCCCGTGGCCCGCCCTCCGAATGCGGAGGTGCCTCACCTGGGCACCTTCTCAAGTGGGGGCTTAGCCCCCGGCATAATTGTAAAACGTGGTGGCCCGCTCCAGATGGAACTGGCTGGAGTTACAGGAAGAATCCCAAAAAACTTTATGTTGGAGCAAAATTCTCTTTAAAAGAAGATGGTGGGGGGGACAACCCCAGTGAAATCAGAGGTGACCAAAGCAAAAAGGAACTCTGCTTTTTTTGGGGGAAATGCTGGGGAAAATCCGGGTGGTTGGGGTCGATCCCTTTGAAAGCAAGCCTCCCCCCTCATGCCTTTGTCAAGGGGGGACCCCACTCATGGCGCATGATCGGGAAAGCTCAGTCACAATTCGATGATCAGCCCCCGATCAAAATCGCTCATCCGCGATTCGGACCCAAACACCCGTGATCACTGACTGCCGTCCGATAGGGCCCCCCGTCGGGATCCCCCCCAATAAACACGATCGTGACGATCAGCCGGGTCCTGCGGGCATCAGGTGGGCGGGTTCCGTCAGCCCGTGATCCCGGGGGTGAAGAGTCCGTCAGGGGCCCGTGGTCCGTCCGCCGGGTAAACCGTGTCGTGCATGGACCCGTTGGTGCCGTCAGCCCGTGATCAGTGCCCCTTCAGTCAGGTGTCTGCGACCCGCCCGTGTCGGGGCCTGCAGGTCCGTGTTCGGGCCTTTCTGGGCGCGTGATTCCCGCGGCTTGTGGGACTTTCAGTGAGCCGTGATTCCTGTCGGCTCATCTGCATGACAATTGCCAGCTGACTCGTGATTCCCGTCGCTCATCTGTTGGACAATTGCCAGCGACCCCGTGATTCCTCCCGGTCCCCGCGATTTTCCAGTTGAGCAGAAAATTCATCCTGCAGCTCCATTTTTCCTCTTGTGGGTTGTGTTTTTTCAGCTCTTTTAATTTTCCTCCTGGGTCCCGTTGAGGGACCACCTGCGAGGGCCCGCCCCAGCTCATCAGGATATTGAGGAAGATGGCCTGGGACTATTATATCTAATCGAGATGCAAGAATAATAGTATGAGGGGGCTCGTAGGAAAATTGGGGGGGAAAAGGCCCAGTAGATTGTTTTTTTGGGCCCTAAACTTAAGACAAGAAATTTCCCCCTTAACATGGCCCTCTCGAATAGCGGGTCCCCACCCCAGACACGTTCTCAGTGGTCTTGCAAGGCATATGTGGCGTGGTGGGTTTCCCCGATGGAACTCAGCTGGAAGTAAGGAAGAAAAACAGGCTTTTGAATTGGGCTATGTTCTTTTGACGTAGGGGAGATGGTGGTGGGAACCCGGGGGGTAAATC
>NW_027218618.1:0-16381 GCF_027580195.1 Bos mutus
CGGCAGGATTCATGCCTGCTCAGCTGCTTGATAATCACCAGCTGGGCCGCAGCGGTTTTCATGCCTGCTCAGCTGCTTGATTCTTGCCTGCTGAGGCACATGATCCGTGTTGGAGTGCTCCTGATCAGCACATGAGCAGTCACATGATCAGCGCCTCTCAGTCACCTGATCACTGCATGACAGCCACGTGACCAGTGCCTGCTGAGTTGCGGGATTAGCCCCTGCTCAGCTGCTTGATAATCGCCAGCTGAGCTGCAGGATTCATGGCTGCTCATCTGCTTGATGATCGCCAGCTGGGCCACAGGATTCATGCCTGCTCATCTGCTTTATAATCGCCAGCTGGGCCGCATGAATCATGCCTGGTCATCTGCTTGATAATCGCCAGCTGGGCCGCAGGATTCATGCCTGCTCAGCTGCTTGATAGTCGCCAGGTGGGTCGCAGGATTCATGCCTGCTCAGCTGCTTGATAATCGCCAGCTGGGCCGCAGGATTCATGCCTGCTCATCTGCTTGATAATTGCAAGCTGGCCGCAGGATTCATGCCTGCTCATCTGCTTGATAATCGCCAGCTGGGCGGCAGGATTCATGCCTGCCAGCTGCTTGATAATCACCAGCTGGGCCGCAGGTTTCATGCCTGCTCAGCTGCTTGATTCTTGCCTGCTGAGGCACATGATCCGTGTTGGAGTGCTCCCTGATCAGCACATGGGCAGTCACATGATCAGCGCCTCTCAGTCACCTGATCACTGCATGACAGCCACGTGATCAGTGCCTGCTGAGTTACGGATTAGCCCCTGCTCAGCTGCTTGATAATCGCCAGCTGAGCTGCAGGATTCATGCCTGCTCATCTGCTTGATAATTGCCAGCTAGGCCGCAGGATTCATGCCTGCTCATCTGCTTTATAATCGCCAGCTGGGCCGCATGATTCATGCCTGCTCATCTGCTTGATAATCGCCAGCTGGGCCTCAGGATTCATGCCTGCTCAGCTGCTTGATAATCGCCAGCTGGGCCGCCAGATTCTTGCCTGCTCAGCTGCTTTATAATCGCCAGCTGGGCCGCATTATTCATGCCTGCTCATCTGCTTGATAATCGCCAGCTGGGCGCAGTATTCATGCCTGCTCAGCTGCTTGATAATCGCCGCTGGGCCGCAGGATTCATGCCTGCTCATCTGCTTGATAATCGCCAGCTGACCGCGGGATTCATGCCTGCTCATCTGCTTGATCATCGCCAGCTGGGCCGCATGATTCATGCCTTCTCAGCTGCTTGATAATCGCCAGCTGGGCGCAGGATTCATGCCTGCTCAGCTGCTTGATAATCGCCAGCTGGGCCGCAGGATTCATGCCTGCTCAGCTGCTTGATTCTTGCCTGCTGAGGAACATGATCCTGGTTGGAGCTCCTGATCAGCACATGAGCAGTCACATGATCAATGCCTCTCAATCACCTGATCACTGCATGACAGCCACGTGATCTTGCCTGCTGAGTTACGGGATTTGCGCCTGCTCAGCTGCTTTATAATCGCCAGCTGGGCCGCAGGATTGATGCCTGCTCAGCTGCTGGATTCTTGCCTGCTGAGGCACATGATCCGTGCAGGAGAGCTACCTGATCAGCACATGAGCAGTCACATGATAAGCGCCTCTCAGTCACCTGATCACTGTATGACAGCCACGTGATCAGTGCCTGCTGAGTTACGGGATTAGCGCCTGCTCAGCTGCTTGATAATCGCCAGCTGAGCCAAAGGATGCATGCCTGCTCATCTGCTTGATAATCGACAGCTGGCCCACATGATTCATGCCTGCTCATCTGCTTGATAATCGCCCGCTGGGCCGCAGGATTCATGCCTGCTCACCTGCTTGATAATCGCCAGCTGGGCCGCAGGATTCATGCCTGCTCAGCTGCTTGATAATCGCCCTCTGGGCCGCAGGATTCATGCCTGCTCATCTGCTTGATAATCGCCAGCTGCGCGGCAGGATTCATGCCTGCTCAGCTGCTTGATAATCACCAGCTGGGCCGCAGTTTTCATGCCTGCTCAGCTGCTTGATTCTTGCCTGCTGAGGCACATGATCCGTGTTGGAGTGCTCCCTGATCAGCACATGAGCAGTCACATGATCAGCGCCTCTCAGTCACCTGATCACTGCATGACAGCCACGTGACCAGTGCCTGCTGAGTTACGGGATTAGCCCCTGCTCAGCTGCTTGATAATCGCCAGCTGAGCTGCAGGATTCATGGCTCCTCATCTGCTTGATGATCGCCAGCTGGGCCACAGGATTCATGCCTGCTCATCTGCTTTATAATCGCCAGCTGGGCCGCATGAATCATGCCTGGTCATCTGCTTGATAATCGCCAGCTGGGCCGCAGGATTCATGCCTGCTCAGCTGCTTGATAGTCGCCAGGTGGGTCGCAGGATTCATGCCTGCTCAGCTGCTTGATAATCGCCCGCTGGGCCGCAGGATTCATGCCTGCTCATCTGCTTGATAATTGCAAGCTGGCCGCAGGATTCATGCCTGCTCATCTGCTTGATAATCGCCAGCTGGGCGGCAGGATTCATGCCTGCCAGCTGCTTGATAATCACCAGCTGGGCCGCAGGTTTCATGCCTGCTCAGCTGCTTGATTCTTGCCTGCTGAGGCACATGATCCGTGTTGGAGTGCTCCCTGATCAGCACATGGGCAGTCACATGATCAGCGCCTCTCAGTCACCTGATCACTGCATGACAGCCACGTGATCAGTGCCTGCTGAGTTACGGGATTAGCCCCTGCTCAGCTGCTTGATAATCGCCAGCTGAGCTGCAGGATTCATGCCTGCTCATCTGCTTGATAATTGCCAGCTGGGCCGCAGGATTCATGCCTGCTCATCTGCTTTATATTCGCAAGCTGGGCCGCATGATTCATGCCTGCTCATCTGCTTGATAATCGCCAGCTGGGCCTCAGGATTCATGCCTGCTCAGCTGCTTGATAATCGCCAGCTGGGCCGCCAGATTCTTGCCTGCTCAGCTGCTTTATAATCGCCAGCTGGGCCGCATGATTCATGCCTGCTCATCTGCTTGATAATCGCCAGCTGGGCCGCAGTATTCATGCCTGCTCAGCTGCTTGATAATCGCCCGCTGGGCCGCAGGATTCATGCCTGCTCATCTGCTTGATAATCGCCAGCTGACCGCAGGATTCATGCCTGCTCATCTGCTTGATCATCGCCAGCTGGGCCGCATGATTCATGCCTTCTCAGCTGCTTGATAATCGCCAGCTGGGCCGCAGGATTCATGCCTGCTCAGCTGCTTGATAATCGCCAGCTGGGCCGCAGGATTCATGCCTGCTCAGCTGCTTGATTCTTGCCTGCTGAGGAACATGATCCTAGTTGGAGAGCTCCCTGATCAGCACATGAGCAGTCACATGATCAATGCCTCTCAATCACCTGATCACTGCATGACAGCCACGTGATCTTGCCTGCTGAGTTACGGGATTTGCGCCTGCTCAGCTGCTTTATAATCGCCAGCTGGGCCGCAGGATTGATGCCTGCTCAGCTGCTGGATTCTTGCCTGCTGAGGCACATGATCCGTGCAGGAGAGCTACCTGATCAGCACATGAGCAGTCACATGATAAGCGCCTCTCAGTCACCTGATCACTGTATGACAGCCACGTGATCAGTGCCTGCTGAGTTACGGGATTAGCGCCTGCTCAGCTGCTTGATAATCACCAGCTGAGCCGCAGGATGCATGCCTGCTCAGCTGCTTGATAATCGCCAGCTGGCCGGCGGATTCATGCCTGCTCATCTGCTTGATAATCGCCAGCTGGGCCGCATGATTCATGCCTGCTCATCTGCTTGATAATCGCCAGCTGGGCCGCATGATTCATTCCTGCTCATCTGCTAGATAATCGCCAGCTAGGCCGCAGGATTCATGCCTTCTCAGCCGCTTGATAATCTCCATTGGGACTCATGATTCATGCCTGCTCATCTGCTTGATAATCGCCAGCTGGGCCGCAGGATTCGTGCCTGATCATCTGCCTGATAATCGCCAACTGGGAAGGAGGATTCATCCTTGCTCATCTTTTTGATAATCGCCAGCTGGGCCGCAGGATTCATGCCTGTCAGATGCTTAGTTCTTGCCTGCTGAGGCACATGATCCTTGTTGGAGAGCTCCCTGAGCAGCACATGAGCATTCACATGATCAGCGCCTCTCAGTCACCTGATCACTGCATGACAGCCACGTGATCAGTGCCTGCTGAGTTACGGGATTAGCGCCTGCTCAGCTGCTTGATAATCGCCAGCTGAGCCGCAGGATTCATGGCTGCTCCTCTGCTTGATAATCGCCAGCTGGGCCGCAGGATTCATGCCTGCTCATCTGCTTGATAATCGCCAGCTGGGCCGCAGGA
The DNA here is from genome assembly GCF_027580195.1 of Bos mutus. Lineage (NCBI taxonomy): Eukaryota > Metazoa > Chordata > Mammalia > Artiodactyla > Bovidae > Bos > Bos mutus. Next base: position 4,359 of record NW_027218618.1, read on the forward strand.
TTCATGCCTGCTCATCTGCTTGATAATCGCCAGCTGGGCCGCATGATTCATGCCTGCTCATCTGCTTGATAATCGAAAGCTGGGCCGCAGTATTCATGCCTGCTCAGCTGCTTGATAATCGCCCGCTGGGCCGCAGGATTCATGCCTGCTCATCTGCTTGATAATCGCCAGCTGGCCGCAGGATTCATGCCTGCTCATCTGCTTGATAATCGCCAGCTGGTTCGCAGGATTCATGCCTGCTCAGCTGCTTGATAATCGCCAGCTGGGCCGCAGGATTCATGCCTGCTCATCTGCTTGATAATCGCCAGCTGGCCACAGGATTCATGCCTGCTCATCTGCTTGATAATCGCCAGCTGGCCACAGGATTCATGCCTGCTCATCTGCTTGATAATCGCCAGCTGGGCCGAATGATTCATGCCTCCTCATCTGCTTGATAATCGCCAGCTGGGCCACAAGATTCATGCCTTCTCATCTGCTTGATATTCGCCAGCTGGGCCGCATTATTCATGCCTGCTCAGCTGCTTGATTATCGCCAGCTGGCGCCGCAGGATTCATGTCTGCTCAGCTGCTTGATAATCCTCCGCTGGGGCGCAGGATTCATGCCTGCTCAGCTGCTTGATTCTTGCCTGCTAAGGCACATGATTCGTGCAGTACAGCTACCTGATCAGCACATGAGCAGTCACATGATCAGCGCCTCTCAGTCACCTGATCACTGCATGACAGTCACGTGATCAGGGTCTGCTGAGTTACGGGATTAGCGCCTGCTCAGCTGCTTGATAATCGCCAGCTGAGCCGCAGCATTCATGCCTGCTCATCTGCTTGATAATCGCCAGCTGGGTCGCAGGATTCATGCCTGCTCATCTGCTTGATAATCGCCAGCTGGGCCGCAGGATTCATGCCTGCGCAGCTGCTTGATAATCGCCCGCTTGGTGGCAGGATTCATGCCTACTCAACTGCTTGATAATCGCCAGCTGGGCCGCATGATTCATGCCTGCTCTTCTGCTTGATAATCGCCAGCTGTGCCGCAGGATTCATGGCTGCTAAGCTGCTTGATAATCACCCGCTGGGCCCCAGGATTCATGGCTGCTCATCTGCTTGATAATCGCCAGCTGGGCCGCAGGATTCATGCCTGCTCAGCTGCTTGATAATCGCCAGCTGGGCCGCAGGATTCATGCCTGCTCAGCTGCTTGATTCTTGCCTAATGAGGCACATGATCCGTGTTGGAGAGCTTCCTGATCAGCACATGAGCAGTCACATGATCAGCGCCTCTCAGTCACCTGATCACGGCTTGACAGCCACTTGATCAGTGCCTCCTGAGTAACGGGATTAGCGCCTGCTCAGCTGCTTGATAATCGCCAGCTGAGCCGCAGGATGCATGCCTGCTCATCTGCTTGATAATTGCCAGCTGGGCCGCAGGATTCATGCCTGCTCAGCTGCTTGATAATCGCCCGCTGGGCCACATGATTCATGCCTGCTCATCTGCTTGATAATCGCCAGCTGGGCCTCATTATTCATGCCTGCTCATCAGCTTGATAATCGCCAGCTGGGCCGCAGGATTCATGCTTGCTCATCTGCTTGATAATCGCAGGCTGTGCCCCAGGTTTCATGGCTGATCATCTGCTTGATAATCGCCCGCTAGGCCCAAGATTTCATGGCTGCACACCTGCTTGATAATCGCCAGCTGGGCCGCAGGATTCATGCCTGCTCAGCTGCTTGATAATCGCCCGCTGGGCCACATGATTCATGCCTGCTCATCAGCTTGATAATCGCCAGCTGGGCCGCAGGATTCATGCCTGCTCATCAGCTTGATAATCGCCAGCTGGGCCGCAGAATTAATGCCTGCTCAGCTGCTTGATAATCGCCCGCTAGGCCCAAGATTTCATGGCTGCACACCTGCTTGATAATCGCCAGCTGGCCCGCAGGATTCATGCCTGCTCATCTGCTTGATAATCGCCAGCAGGGCCGTATGATTCATGCCTGCTCATGTAGTTGATAATCGCCAGTGCGGCCGCATGACTCATGCCTGCTCATCTGCTTGATAATCGCCAGCTTGGCCGCATGATTCATGCCTGCTCATCTGCTTGATAAGCGCCAGCTGGGCAGCAGGATTCATGCCTGCTCAGCTGCTTGATAAACGCCAGCTGGGCCGCAGGATTCATGGCTGCTCATCTGCTTGACAAACGCCAGCTGGGCCGCATGATTCATGGCTGCTCATCTGCTTGATAATCGCCAGCTGGGCCGCAGGATTCATGCCTACTCAGCTGCCTGATAATCGCCAGCTGGGCCGCATGATTCATGCCTGCTCTTCTGCTTGATAATCGCCATCTGCGCCGCATGATTCATGCCTGCTCTTCTGCTTGATAATCGCCAGCTGGGCCGCAGGATTCATGCCTTCTCAGCCGCTTGATAATCTCCATTGGGACTCATGATTCATGCCTGCTAATCTGCTTCATAATCGCAAGCTGGGCCGCAGGATTCATGCCTGCTCATCTGCCTGATAATCGCCAACTGGGCCGCAGGATTCATGCCTGCTCAGCTGCTTGATTCTTGCCTGCTGAGGCACATGATCCGTGTTGGAGAACTCCCTGATCAGCACATGAGCAGTCACATGATCAGCGCCTCTCAATCACCTGATAACGGCATGACAGCCACGTGATCTTGCCTGCTGAGTTACGGGATTAGCGCCTGCTCAGCTGCTTGATAATCGCCAGCTGAGCCGCAGGATTCATGGCTGTTCATCTGCTTGATAATCGCCAGCTGGGCCGCAGGATTCATGCCGGTCAGCTGCTTGATAATCGCCAGCTGGGCCGCATGATTCATGGCTCCTCATCTGCTTGATAATCGCCATATGGACCGCAGGATTCATGCCTTCGCAGCTGCTTGATAATCTCCATTGGGCCGCATGATTCATTCCTGCTCATCTGCTTGATAATAGCCAGCTGGGCCGCAGGATTCATGCCTGCTCAGCTGCTTGATAATCGCCCGCTGGGCCACATGATTCATGCCTGCTCATCTGCTTGATAATCGCCAGCTGGGCCTCATTATTCATGCCTGCTCATCAGCTTGATAATCGCCAGCTGGGCCGCAGGATTCATGCCTGTTCAGCTGCTTGATAATCGCAGGCTGTGCCCCAGGTTTCATGGCTGATCATCTGCTTGATAATCGCAAGCTGGGCCGCGTGATTCATGCCTGCTCATCTACTTGGTAGTCGCCAGCTGGGCCGCAGGATTCATGCCTGCTCAGCAGCTTGATTCTTGCCTGCTGAGGCACATGAGTCGTGCAGGAGAGTTACCTGATCAGCACATGAGCAGTCACATGATCAGCGCCTCTCAGTAACTTGATCACTGCATGACAGCCACGTGATCAGTGTCTGCTGAGTTACGGGATTAGCGCGCGTGCTCAGCTGCTTGATAATCGCCAGCTGAGCCACAGGATGCATGCCTGCTCATCTGCTTGATAATCGCCAGCTGGGCCGCATGATTCATGCCTGCTCAGCTGCTTGATAATCGCCAGCTGGGCCGCAGAATTCATGCCTGCTCAGCTGCTTGATAATCGCCAGCTGGGCCCAAGATTTCATGGCTGCTCACCTGCTTGATAATCGCCAGCTGGCCCGCAGGGATTCATGCCTGCTCATCTGCTTGATAATCGCCAGCTGGGCCGCATGATTCATGCCTGCTCAGCTGCTTGATAATCGCCATGATCCGGCCGCCTGAGCTCATGCCTGCTCATCTGCTTGATAATCGCCAGCTTGTGATCAGTGCCTGCATGATTCATGCCTGCTCATCTGCTTGATAAGCGCCAGCTGGGCAGCAGGATTCATGCCTGCTCAGCTGCTTGATAAACGCCAGCTGGGCAGCAGGATTGATGGCTGCTCATCTGCTTGACAAACGCCAGCTGGGCCGCATGATTCATGCCTGCTCATCTGCTTGATAATCGCCAGCTGGGCCGCAGGATTCAGGATTCATGCCTACTCAGCTGCTTGATAATCGCCAGCTGGGGCGCATGATTCATGCCTGCTCTTCTGCTTGATAATCGCCATCTGCGCCGCATGATTCATGCCTGCTCTTCTGCTTGATAATCGCCAGCTGGGCCGCATGATTCATGCCTGCTCATCTGCTTGATTATTGCCATCTGGGCCGCATGATTCATGCCTTCTCAGCTGCTTGATAATCGCCAGCTGGGCCGCAGGATTCATGCCTGCTCAGCTGCTTGATTCTTGCCTGCTGAGGCACATGATCCGTGTTGGAGAGCTCCCTGATCAGCACATGAGCAGTGACATGATCAGCGACTCTCAGTCAACTGATCACTGCATGACAGCCACGTGATCAGTGCCTGCTGAATTACGGGATTAGCGCCTGCTCAGCTGCTTGATAATCCCCAGCTGAGCCGCAGGATTCATGCCTGCTCATCTGCTTGATAATCGACAGCTGGACCACATGATTCATGCCTGCTCATCTGCTTGATAATCGCCAGCTGGGCCGCTGGATTCATGCCTGCTCAGCTGCTTGATAATCGGCCTCTAGGCCGCAGGATTCATGCCTGCTCATCTGCTTTATAATCGCCAGCTGGGCGGCAGGATTCATGCCTGCTCAGCTGCTTGATAATCACCAGCTGGGCCGCAGTTTTCATGCCTACTCAGCTGCTTGATTCTTGCCTGCTGAGGCACATGATCCGTGTTGGAGTGCTCCCTGATCAGCACATGAGCAGTCACATGATCAGCGCCTCTCAGTCACCTGATCACTGCATGACAGCCACGTGAACAGTGCCTGCTGTGTTGCGGGATTAGCCCCTGCTCAACTGCTTGATAATCGCCAGCTGAGCTGCAGGATTCATGCCTGCTCAGCTGCTTGATTCTTGCCTGCTGAGGCACATGATCCGTGCATGAGAGCTACCTGATCAGCACACGAGCAGTCACATGAGAAGCGCCTCTCAGTCACCTGATCACTGTATGACAGCCACGTGATCAGTGCCTGCTGAGTTACGGGATTAGCGCATGCTCAGCTGCCTGATAATTGCCAGCTGAGCCGCAGGATGCATGCCTGCTCATCTGCTTGATAATCGCCAGCTGGGCCACAGGATTCATGCCTGCTCATCTGCTTGATAATCGCCAGCTGGGCCGCAGGATTCATGCCTGCTCATCTGCTTGATAATCGCCAGCTGGGCCGCATGATTCATGCCTGCTCATCTGCTTGATAATCGCCAGCTGGGCGCGCATGATTCATGCCTGCTCATCTGCTTGATAATCGCCAGCTGGGCGCAGGATTCATGCCTGCTCATCTGCTTGATAATCGGCAGCTGGGAAGGAGGATTCATGCCTGCTCATCTGCTTGATAATCGCCAGCTGGGAAGGAGGATTCATGCCGGCTCATCTGCTTGATAATCGCCAGCTGGGCCGCAGGATTCATGCCTGCTCATCTACTTGATAGTCGCCCGCTGGGCCGCAGGATTCATGCCTGCTCATCTGCTTGATAATCGCCAGCTGGGCCGCAGGATTCATGCCTGCTCAGCTGCTTGATTCTTGCCTGCTGAGGCACATGATCCGTGCAGGAGAGCTACCTGATCAGCACATGAGCAGTCACATGATCAGCGACTCTCAGTCAACTGATCACTGCATGACAGCCACGTGATCAGTGCCTGCTGAATTACGGGATTAGCGCCTGCTCAGCTGCTTGATAATCGCCAGCTGAGCCAAAGGATGCATGACTGCTCATCTGCTTGATAATCGACAGCTGGCCCACATGATTCATGCCTGCTCATCTGCTTGATAATCGCCAGCTGGGCCGCAGGATTCATGCCTGCTCAGCTGCTTGATAATCGCCCGCTGGGCCGCAGGATTCATGCCTGCTCATCTGCTTGATAATCGCCCGCTGGGCCGCAGGATTCATGCCTGCTCAGCTGCTTGATAATCGCCAGCTGGGCCGCAGGATTCATGCCTGCTCAGCTGCTTGATAATCGCCTGCTGGGCCGCAGGATTCATGCCTGCTCATCTGCTTGATAATCGCCAGCTGGGCGGCAGGATTCATGCCTGCTCAGCTGCTTGATAATCACCAGCTGGGCCGCAGGTTTCATGCCTGCTCAGCTGCTTGATTCTTGCCTGCTGAGGCACATGATCCGTGTTGGAGTGCTCCCTGATCAGCACATGAGCAGTCACATGATCAGCGCCTCTCAGTCACCTGATCACTGCATGACAGCCACGTGACCAGTGCCTGCTGAGTTACGGGATTAGCGCCTGCTCAGCTGCTTGATAATCGCCAGCTGAGGTGCAGGATTCATGGCTGCTCATCTGCTTGATAATCGCCAGCTGGGCCACAGGATTCATGCCTGCTCATCTGCTTTATAATCGCCAGCTGGGCCGCATGATTCATGCCTGGTCATCTGCTTGATAATCGCCAGCTGGGCCGCAGGATTCATGCCTGCTCAGCTGCTTGATAATTGCCAGCTGGGCCGCAGGATTCATGCCTGCTCAGCTGCTTGATAATAGCAGCTGGGCCGCAGGATTCATGCCTGCTCAGCTGCTTGATAATAGCACGCTGGGCCGCAGGATTCATACCTGCTCATCTGCTTGATAATCGCCAGCTGGCCGCAGGATTCATGCCTGCTCATCTGCTTGATAATCGCCAGCTGGTCCGCAGGATTCATGCCTGCTCATCTGCTTGATAATCGCCAGCTGGGCCGCATGATTCATGCCTGCTCATCTGCTTGATAATCGCCAGCTGGCCGTAGGATTCATGCCTGCTCATCTGCTTGATAATCGCCAGCTGGGCCGCATGATTCATGCCTGCTCATCTGCTTGATAATCGCCAGCTGGGCCGCATGATTCATGCCTGCTCATCTACTTGATAATCGCCAGCTGGGCCGCAGGATTCATGCCTTCTCAGCTGCTTGATAATCGCCAGCTGGGCCGCAGGATTCATGCCTGCTCAGCTGCTTGATTCTTGCCTGCTGAGGCACATGTTCCGAGTTGGAGAGCTCCCTGATCAGCACATGAGCAGTCACATGATCAGCGCCCCTCAATCACCTGATCACTGCATGACAGCCACGTGATCTTGCCTGCTGAGTTACGGGATTAGCGCCTGCTCAGCTGCTTGATAATCGGCACCTGAGCCGCAGGATTCATGGCTGTTCATCTACTTAATAATAGCCAGCTGGGCCGCAGGATTCATGCCGCCTCAGCTGCTTGATAATCGCCAGCTGGGACGCATCATTCATGCCCGCTCATCTTCTTGATAATCGCCAGCTGGGCCAGAGGATTCATGTCTGCTCACCTGCTTGATAATCGCCAGCTGGGCCGCATGATTCATGGCTCCTCATCTACTTGATAATCGCCAGATGGACCGCAGGATTCATGCCTTCGCAGCTGCTTGATAATCGCCATTGGGCCGCATGATTCATGCCTGCTCATCTGCTTGATTCTTGCCTGCTGAGGCACATGATCTGTGCAGGAGAGCTACCTGATCAGCACATGAGCAGTCACATGATAAGCGCCTCTCAGTCACCTGATCACTGTATGACAGCCACGTGATCAGTGCCTGCTGAGTTACGGGATTAGCGCCTGCTCAGCTGCTTGATAATCGCCAGCTGGGACGCATGATTCATGCCCACCCATCTTCTTGATAATCGCCAGCTGGGCCGGAGGATTCATGCCTGCTCATCTGCATGATAATCACCAGCAGGGCCGCATGATTCATGCCTGCTCATCTGCTTGTTAATCGCCATTGGGCCACATGATTCATTCCTGCTCATCTGCTTGATAATCGCAAGCTGGGCCGCAGGATTCATGCCTGCTCAGCTGCTTGATTCTTGCCTGCTGAGGCACATGATCTGTGCAGGAGAGCTACCTGATCAGCACATGAGCAGTCACATGATAAGCGCCTCTCAGTCACCTGATCACTGTATGACAGCCACGTGATCAGTGCCTGCTGAGTTACGGGATTAGCGCCTGATCAGCTGCTTGATAATCGCCAGCTGAGCCGCAGGATGCATGCCTGCTCATCTGCTTGATAATCGCCAGCTGGGCCGCAGCATTCATGCCTGCTCATCTGCTTGATAATCGCCAGCTCGGCCGCAGGATTCATGCCTGCTCAGCTGCTTGATAATCGCCAGCTGTCCGGCGGATTCATGCCTGCTCATCTGCTTGATAATCGCCAGCTGGGCCGCATGATTCATGCCTGCTCATCTGCTTGATAATCGCCATCTGGGCGCATGATTCATGCCTGCTCATCTGCTTGATAATCGCCAGCTGGGTCGCAGGATTCATGCCTTCTCAGCCGCTTGATAATCTCCATTGGGACTCATGATTCATGCCTGCTAATCTGCTTCATATTCGCAAGCTGGGCCGCAGGATTCATGCCTGCTCATCTGCCTGATAATCGCCAACTGGGAAGGAGGATTCATGCTTGCTCATCTGCTTGATAATCGCCAGCTGGGCCGCAGGATTCATGCCTGCTCAGCTGCTTGATTCTTGCCTGCTGAGGCACATGATCCGTGTTGGAGAACTCCCTGATCAGCACATGAGCAGTCACATGATCAGCGCCTCTCAATCACCTGATAACGGCATGACAGCCACGTGATCTTGCCTGTTGAGTTACGGGATTAGCGCCTGCTCAGCTGCTTGATAATCGCCAGCTGAGCCGCAGGATTCATGGCTGTTCATCTGCTTGATAATCGCCAGCTGGGCCGCAGGATTCATGCCGGCTCAGCTGCTTGATAATCGCCAGCTGGGCCGCATGATTCATGGCTCCTCATCTGCTTGATAATCGCCACATGGACCGCAGGATTCATGCCTTCGCAGCTGCTTGATAATCGCCATTGGGCCGCATGATTCATTCCTCCTCATCTGCTTGATAATCGCAAGCTGGGCCACAGGATTCATGCCTGCTCAGCTGCTTGATTCTTGCCTGCTGAGGCACATGATCCGTGCAGGAGAGCTACCTGATCAGCACATGAGCAGTCACATGATAAGCGCCTCTCAGTCACCTGATCACTGTATGACAGCCACGTGATCAGTGCCTGCTGAGTTACGGGATTAGCGCCTGCTCAGCTGCCTGATAATCGCCACCTGAGTCGCACGATGCATGCCTGCTCATGTGCTTGATAATTGTCAGCTGGGCCGCAGGATTCATGCCTGCTCATCTGCTTGATAATCGCCAGCTTGGCCGCAGTATTCATGCCTGCTCAGCTGCTTGATAATCGCCAGCTGGCGGCGATTTCGTGCCTGCTCATCTACTTGATAGCCCCCCAGGTGGGCCCCGGATTCATGCCTTCTCAGCTGCTTGATTCTTGCCTGCTGAGGCACATGATCCGTGCAGGAGAGCTACCTGATCAGCACATGAGCAGTCACATGATCAGCAACTCTCAGTCAACTGATCACTGCATGACAGCCACGTGATCAGTGCCTGCTGAATTACGGGATTAGCGCCTGCTCAGCTGCTTGATAATCGCCAGCTGAGCCAAAGGATGCATGCCTGCTCATCTGCTTGGTAATCGACAGCTGGCCCACATGATTCATGCCTGCTCATCTGCTTGATAATCGCCAGCTGGGCCGCATGATTCATGCCTGCTCATCTGCTTGATAATCGCCAGCTGGGCCGCATGATTCATGCCTGCTCATCTGCTTGATAATCGCCAGCTGGGCCGCATGATTCATGCCTTCTCAGCTGCTTGATAATCGCCAGCTGGGCCGCAGGATTCATGCCTGCTCAGCTGCTTTATAATGCCAGCTGGGCCGCAAGATTCATGCCTGCTCAGCTGCTTGATTCTTGCCTGCTGAGGCACATGATCCGAGTTGGAGAGCTCCCTGATCAGCACATGAGCAGTCACATGATCAGCGCCTCTCAATCACCTAATCACTGCATGACAGCCACGTGATCTTGCGGGCTGAGTTACGGGATTAGCGCCTGCTCACCTGCTTGATAATCGGCACCTGAGCCGCAGGATTCATGGCTGTTCATCTGCTTAATAATCGCCAGCTGGGCCGCAGGATTCATGCCGCCTCAGCTCCTTGATAATCGCCACCTGGGACGCATGATTCATGCCCGCTCATCTTCTTGATAATCGCCAGCTGGGCCGGAGGACTCATGCCTGCTCATCTGCTTGATAATCGCCAGCTGGGCCGCATGATTCATGGCTCCTCATCTACTTGATAATCGCCAGATGGACCGCAGGATTCATGCCTTCGCAGCTGCTTGATAATCGCCATTGGGCCGCATGATTCATGCCTGCTCATCTGCTTGATTCTTGCCTGCTGAGGCACATGATCCGTGCAGGAGTGCTACCTGATCAGCACATGAGCAGTCACATGATAAGCGCCTCTCAGTCACCTGATCACTGTATGACAGCCACGTGATCAGTGCCTGCTGAGTTACGGGATTAGCGCCTGCTCAGCTGCTTGATAATCGCCAGCTGGGACGCATGATTCATGCCCACCCATCTTCTTGATAATCGCCAGCTGGGCCGCATGATTCATGCCTGCTCATCTGCTTGATAATCCCCAGCGGGACCGCAGGATTCATGCCTTCTCAGCTGCTCCCTCTCCATTGCCAGAGTCCATAAGACTATTCTATACATCAGTGTCTCTTTTGCTGTCTCGTACACGGGTTATTATTACCATCTTTCTAAATTCCATATATATGCGTTAGTATACTGTATTTATGTTTTTTCCTTCTGGCTTACTTCACTCTGTATAATAGGCTCCAGTTTCATCCACCTCATTAGAACTGATTCAAATGTATTCTTTTTAATGGCTGAGTAATACTCCATTGTGTATATGTACCACAGCTTTCTTATCCATTCATCTGCTGATGGACATCTAGGTTGCTTCCATGTCTTGGCTATTATAAACAGTGCTGCGATGAACATTTGGGGTACACGTGTCTCTTTCCCTTCTGGTTTCCTCAGTGTGTATGCCCAGCAGTGGGGTTGCTGGATCATAAGGCAGTTCTATTTCCAGTTTTTAAGGAATCTCACACTGTTCTCCATAGTGGCTGTACTAGTTTGCATTCCACCAACAGTGTAAAAGGGTTCCCTTTTCTCCACACCCTCTCAGCATTTATTATTTGTAGACTTTTGGATGCAGCCATTCTGACTGGTGTGAAATGGTACCTCATAGTGGTTTTGATTTGCATTTCTCTGATAATGAGTGATGTTGAGCATCTTTTCATGTGTTTGTTAGCCATCTGTATGTCTTCTTTGGAGAAATGTCTATTTAGTTCTTTGGCCCATTTTTGATTGGGTCGTTTATTTTCTGGAGTTGAGGCTTTGTAGTAGAGCCTGAAGTCAGGTAGGTTGATTCCTCCAGTTCCATTCTTCTTTCTCAAGATCGCTTTGGCTATTCGAGGTTTTTGTATTTCCATACAAATTGTGAAATTATTTGTTCTAGCTCTGTGAAGAATACTGTTGGTAGCTTGATAGGGATTGCAAAATTGCAGAGGAAGGTAAACTTCCAAACTCATTCTATGAGGCCACCATCACCCTAATACCAAAACCTGACAAAGATCCCACAGAAAAAGAAAACTACAGGCCAATATCACTGATGAACATAGATGCAAAAATCCTTAACAAAATTCTAGCAATCAGAATCCAACAACACATTAAAAAGATCATACACCATGATCAAGTGGGCTTTATCCCAGGGATGCAAGGATTCTTCAATATCCGCAAATCAATCAATGTAATACACCACATTAACAAATTGAAAAATAAAAACCATATGATTATCTCAATAGATGCAGAGAAAGCCTTTGACAAAATTCAACATCCATTTATGATAAAAACTCTCCAGAAAGCAGGAATGGAAGGAACATACCTCAACATAATAAAAGCTATATATGACAAACCCACAGCAAACATTATCCTCAATGGTGAAAAATTGAAAGCATTTCCTCTAAAGTCAGGAACAAGACAAGGGTGCCCACTTTCACCATTACTATTCAAGATAGTTTTGGAAGTTTTGGCCACAGCAATCAGAGCAGAAAAAGAAATAAAAGGAATCCAAATTGGAAAAGAAGAAGTAAGACTCTCACTAT
>NW_027218619.1:0-6289 GCF_027580195.1 Bos mutus
TCATCTTTTTGATAATCGCCAGCTGAGCTGTTCATCGCGACATCTGCCTGCTCATCTGCTTGATAATTGACAGCTGAGCCGCGCGACACCTGTCTGTTCATCTGCTTGATAATCGCCAGCTGAGACGCGCAACACTTGCCTGTTCATCTGCTTGATAATCGCCAGCTGAGCCGTGCGACACCTGCCTGCTCATCTGCTTGATAATCACCAGCTGAGCTGCGCGACACCTGCCTGCTCATCTTTTTGATAATCGACAGCTGAGCCGCGCGACACCTGCCTGCTCATCTGCTTGATAATTGACAGCTGAGCCGCGCGACACCTGTCTCTTCATGTGCTTGATAATCGCCAGGTGAGCTGCGCGACACCTGCCTGCTCATCTTTTTGATAATCGACAGCTGAGCCGCGCAATACCTGCCTGTTCATCTTTTTGATAATCGCCAGCTGAGCCGCGCGACACCTGTCTGCTCATCTGCTTGATATACGCCAGCTGAGCCTCGCGACACCTGCCTGCTCATCAGCTTCATAATCGACAGCTGAGCCGCACGACACCTGCTTGCTCATCTGCTTCATAATCACCAGCTGAGCCGCGCGAAACCTGCCTTTTCATCTGCTTGATAATGGACAGCTGAGCCGCGCGACACCTGCCTGCTCATCTGCTTGATAATCGCCAGCTGAGCCGCGCGACACCTGCCTGCTCATCTGCTTGATAATCACCAGCTGAGCCGCGCGACACCTGCCTGCTCATCTGCTTGATAATCGCCAGCTGAGCCGCGCGACACCTGCCTGCTCATCTGCTTGATAATCGACAGCTGAACCGCGCGACACCGGCCTACTCATCTGCTTGATAATCGACAGCTGAGCCGCGCGACACCTGCCTCCTCATCTGCTTGATAATCTACAGCTGAGCCGCTCGACACCTGCCTGCTCATCTGCTTGATAATCGACAGCTGAGCCCGCGATACCTGCCTGTTAATCTGCTTGATAATCGACAGCTGAACCACGCGACACCGGCCTACTCATCTGCTTGATAATCGACAGCTGAGCCGCGCGACACCTGCCTGCTCATCTGCTTGATAATCTACAGCTGAGCCGCGCGACACCTGCCTGCTCATCTGCTTGATAATCGACAGCTGATCCGCGCGACACCTGCATGCTCATCTGCTTGATATACGCCAGCTGAGCCGCGCGACACCTGCCTGCTCTTCTGCTTGACTGTGGCCAGCTGATCCGCGTGACACCTGCCTGCTCATCTGCTTGATAATCGCCAGCTGAGCCGCGCGACAGATGCCTGCTCATCTGCTTGATAATCGACAGCTGAGCCGCGCGAAACCTGCCTGCTCATCTGCTTGATAATTGCCAGCTGAGCCGCACGACACCTGCCTGCTCATCTGCTTGATAATCGCCAGCTGAGGAGCGCGACACCTGCCTGTTCATCTGCTTGTCTGTGGCCATCTGAGCCCCGCGATACCTGCCTGTTCATCTGCTTGATAATCGACAGCTGAGCCCCGTGACACCTGCCTGTTCATCTGCTTGATAATCGCCAGCTGAGCCGCGCGACACCTGCCTGCTCATCTGCTTGATAATCGCCAGCTGAGCCTCGCGACACCTGCCTGCTCATCTGCTTGATAATCGCCAGCTGAGACGCGCGACACCTGCCTGTTCATCTGCTTGATAATCGCCAGCTGAGCCGTGCGACACCTGCCTGCTCATCTGCTTGATAATCACCAGCTGAGCTGCGCGACACCTGCCTGCTCATCTTTTTGATAATCGACAGCTGAGCCGCGCGATACCTGCCTGTTCATCTTTTTGATAATCACCAGCTGAGCCGCGCGACACCTGCCTGCTCATCTGCTTGATAATTGACAGCTGAGCCGCGCGACACCTGCCTGCTCATCTGCTTGATAATCGACAGCTGAGCCGCGACACCTGCCTGCTCATCTGCTTGATAATCGCCAGCTGAGCCGCACGACACCTGCCTGCTCATCTGCTTGATAATCGACAGCTGATCCGCGTGACACCTGCCTGCTCATCTGCTTGATAATCGACAGCTGAGCCGCGCGACACCTGCCTGCTCATCTGCTTGATAATCGCCAGCTGATCCGCGCGACACCTGCCTGCTCATCTGCTTGATAATCAACAGCTGAGCCGCGCGACACCTGCCTGCTCATCTTTTTGATAATCGCCAGCTGAGCCGCGTGACACCTGCCTGCTCATCTGCTTGATAATCGCCAGCTGAGCCACGTGACACCTGCCTGCTCATCTTTTTGATAATCGCCAGCTGAGCCACGTGACACCTGCCTGCTCATCTGCTTGATAATCGCCAGCTGAGCCGCGCGACACCTGCCTGCTCATCTGCTTGACTGTGGCCAGCTGAGCCGCGTGACACCTGCCTGCTCATCTTTTTGATAATCGCCAGCTGAGCCGCGCGACACCTGCCTGCTCATCTGCTTGATAATCGCCAGCTGAGCCGCGCGACACCTGCCTGCTCATCTGCTTGATAATCGACAGCTGAGCGGCGCGACACCTGCCTGCTCATCTGCTTGATAATCGACAGCTGAGCCGCGCGACACCTGCCTGCTCATCTGCTTGATAATGGCCAGCTGAGCCGCGCGTGACACCTGCCTGCTCATCTGCTTGATAATCGACAGCTGAGCCGCGCGACACCTGCCTGCTCATCTTTTTGATAATCGCCAGCTGAGCCGCGTGACACCTGCCTGCTCATCTGCTTGATAATGGCCAGCTGAGCCGCGTGACACCTGCCTGCTCATCTGCTTGATAATCGCCAGCTGAGCCGCGCGACACCTGCCTGCTCATCTGCTTGATAATCGCCAGCTGAGCCGCTGCGACACCTGCCTGCTCATCTGCTTGATAATCGCCAGCTCATCCGCCGCGACACCTGCCTGCTCATCTGCTTGATAATCGCCAGCTGAGCCGCGCGACACCTGCCTGCTCATCTGCTTGATAATCGCCAGCTGAGCCCGCGACACCTGCCTGCTCATCTTTTTGATAATCGCCAGCTGAGCCGCGCGACACCTGCCTGCTCATCTGCTTGATAATCGCCAGCTGAGCCCGCGCGACACCTGCCTGCTCATCTGCTTGATAATCGCCAGCTGAGCCCCGCGACACCTGCCTGCTCATCTGCTTGATAATCGCCAGCTGAGCCGCGCGACACCTGCCTGCTCATCTGCTTGATAATCGCCAGCTGAGCCGCGCGACACCTGCCTGCTCATCTGCTTGATAATCGCCAGCTGAGCCCGCGACACCTGCCTGCTCATCTTTTTGATAATCGCCAGCTGAGCCGCGCGACACCTGCCTGCTCATCTTTTTGATAATCGACAGCTGAGCCCTCGTGACACCTGCCTGCTCATCTTTTGATAATCGCCAGCTGAGCCGCGCGACACCTGCCTGCTCATCTGCTTGATAATCGCCAGCTGAGCCGCGCGCGACACCTGCCTGCTCATCTTTTTGATAATCGCCAGCTGAGCCGCGCGACACCTGCCTGTTCATCTTTTGATAATCGCCAGCTGAGCCGCGCGACACCTGCCTGCTCATCTGCTTGATAATCGCCAGCTGAGGCGCGCGACACCTGCCTGCTCATCTGCTTGATAATCGCCAGCTGAGCCGCGCGACACCTGCCTGCTCATCTGCTTGATAATCGCCAGCTGAGCGCGCGACACCTGCCTGCTCATCTGCTTGATAATCGCCAGCTGAGCCGCGCGACACCTGCCTGCTCATCTGCTTGATAATCGCCAGCTGAGCCGCGCGCGACACCTGCCTGCTCATCTTTTTGATAATCGCCAGCTGAGCCCGCGCGACACCTGCCTGCTCATCTGCTTGATAATCGCCAGCTGAGCCGCGCGACACCTGCCTGCTCATCTGCTTGATAATCGCCAGCTGAGCCGCGCGACACCTGCCTGCTCATCTGCTTGATAATCGCCAGCTGAGCCGCGTGACACCTGCCTGCTCATCTGCTTGATAATCGCCAGCTGAGCCGCGCGACACCTGCCTGTTCATCTGCTTGATAATCGCCAGCTCATCTGCTTGCGTGACGACACCTGCCTGCTCATTTTTGATAATCGCCAGCTGAGCCCGCGACACCTGCCTGCTCATCTGCTTGATAATCGCCAGCTGAGCCGCGCGACACCTGCCTGCTCATCTGCTTGATAATCGACAGCTGAGCCGCGCGACACCTGCCTGCTCATCTGCTTGATAATCGCCAGCTGAGCCGCGCGACACCTGCCTGCTCATCTGCTTGATAATCGCCAGCTGAGCCGCGGCGACACCTGCCTGCTCATCTGCTTGATAATCGCCAGCTGAGCCGCGCGACACCTGCCTGCTCATCTGCTTGATAATCGCCAGCTGAGCCGCCCGCGACACCTGCCT
The DNA here is from genome assembly GCF_027580195.1 of Bos mutus. Taxonomy (NCBI): domain Eukaryota; kingdom Metazoa; phylum Chordata; class Mammalia; order Artiodactyla; family Bovidae; genus Bos; species Bos mutus. The sequence continues at coordinate 4,384 of NW_027218619.1, forward strand.
GCTCATCTGCTTGATAATCGCCAGCTGAGCCCGCGACACCTGCCTGCTCATCTGCTTGATAATCGACAGCTGAGCCGCGCGACACCTGCCTGCTCATCTGCTTGATAATCGCCAGCTGAGCCGCGCGACACCTGCCTGCTCATCTGCTTGATAATCGACAGCTGAGCCGCGCGACACCTGCCTGCTCATCTGCTTGATAATCGCCAGCTGAGCCGCGCGACACCTGCCTGCTCATCTGCTTGATAATCGCCAGCTGAGCCCCGCGACACCTGCCTGCTCATCTGCTTGATAATCGCCAGCTGAGCCCGCGACACCTGCCTGCTCATCTGCTTGATAATCGCCAGCTGAGCCGCGCGACACCTGCCTGCTCATCTGCTTGATAATCGCCAGCTGAGCCGCGCGACACCTGCCTGCTCATCTGCTTGATAATCGCCAGCTGAGCCGCGCGACACCTGCCTGCTCATCTGCTTGATAATCGCCAGCTGAGCCGCGCGACACCTGCCTGCTCATCTGCTTGATAATCGCCAGCTGAGCCGCGCGACACCTGCCTGCTCATCTGCTTGATAATCGACAGCTGAGCCGCGCGACACCTGCCTGCTCATCTTTTGATAATCGCCAGCTGAGCCGCGCGACACCTGCCTGCTCATCTGCTTGATAATCGCCAGCTGAGCCGCGCGACACCTGCCTGTTCATCTGTTTGATAATCGCCAGCTGAGCCCGCGCGACACCTGCCTGCTCATCTGCTTGATAATCGCCAGCTGAGCCGCGCGACACCTGCCTGCTCATCTGCTTGATAATCGCCAGCTGAGCCGCGCGACACCTGCCTGCTCATCTGCTTGATAATCGCCAGCTGAGCCGCGCGACACCTGCCTGCTCATCTGCTTGATAATCGCCAGCTGAGCCGCGCGACACCTGCCTGCTCATCTGCTTGATAATCACCAGGCCAGCTGAGCCGCGTGACACCTGCCTGCTCATCTTTTTGATAACGCCAGCTGACACCTGCCTGTTCATCTGCCTGCTCATCTTTTTGATAATCTGCTCAGCTGAGCCCAGCTGAGCGCGACACCTGCCTGCTCATCTTTTGATAATCGCCAGCTGAGCCGCGCGACACCTGCCTGCTCATCTTGATAATCGCCAGCTGAGCCGCGCGACACCTGCCTGCTCATCTGCTTGATAATCGCCAGCTGAGGCGCGCGACACCTGCCTGCTCATCTGCTTGATAATCGCCAGCTGAGCCGCGCGACACCTGCCTGCTCATCTGCTTGATAATCGCCAGCTGAGCCGCGCGACACCTGCCTGCTCATCTGCTTGATAATCGCCAGCTGAGCCGCGCGACACCTGCCTGCTCATCTGCTTGATAATCGCCAGCTGAGCTGCGCGACACCTGCCTGCTCATCTTTTTGATAATCGCCAGCTGAGCCGCGCGACACCTGCCTGCTCATCTGCTTGATAATCGCCAGCTGAGCCGCGACGACACCTGCCTGCTCATCTTTTGATAATCGCCAGCTGAGCCGCGTGACACCTGCCTGCTCATCTTTTGATAATCGCCAGCTGAGCCGCGCGACACCTGCCTGCTCATCTTTTTGATAATCGCCAGCTGAGCCGCGCGACACCTGCCTGCTCATCTGCTTGATAATCGCCAGCTGAGCCGCGTGACACCTGCCTGCTCATCTTTTTGATAATCGCCAGCTGAGCCGCGTGACACCTGCCTGCTCATCTTTTTGATAATCGCCAGCTGAGCCGCGCGACACCTGCCTGTTCATCTTTTTGATAAACAGCTGAGCCGCGCGACACCTGCCTGTTCATCTTTTGATAATCGCCAGCTGAGCGGCGCGACACCTGCCTGCTCATCTCTTTTGATAATTGACAGCTGAGGGCGCGACACCTGCCTGTTCATCTTTGATAA
>NW_027218620.1:0-17770 GCF_027580195.1 Bos mutus
AAGTCACGTGTTCACTACATGATAGTCATGTGATCAGTCATGCTCAGTCACGGTATCAGTGCATGATCAGCCACGTGATCAGTGCATGACAGCCACGTGATCATTGCATGATAGCTACGTTATCAGTGCAGGATCAGCCAGGTGATCAGTGCATGATAGCTACGTCATCAGTTCATGATTAGTCACGTGATCTGTGCATGACCAGGCAGGTGATCAGTGTATGATCAGCCACGTGATCAGTGCATGATCAGTCACCTGATGGGTGTATGATCAGTCACGTGACCGGTACATGGTAGCTACATGATCATTGCATGATCATCCACGTGAGTACTGCATGATAGCCAGGTGATCAGTGCATGATCAGTCACGTGATCAGTGCATGATCAGTCATGTTATCTGTGCATGACCAGGCACGTGATCAGTGTATGACCAGCCAAGTGATCAGTGCATGATAGCCACGTGATCAGTACATGAACAGTCACGTGATCAGTGCATGATCAGTCACGTGATCAGTGTATGATCAGTCACGTGATCAGTGCATGGTCAGTCACGTAATCTCTGCATGACCAGGCACGTGAACAGTGTGTGTCCAGCCAAGTGATCAGTGCATGATAGCCACGAGATCAGTGCATGATCAGTCATGTGATCAGTGCATGATCAGTCACGTGATCAGTGTATGATCAGCCACGTGATCAGTGCATGATCAGCCACATGATCGGTGCATGATCAATTACGTGATCTGTGCATGATCAGTCACGTGACCAGTACATGGTAGCTAGGTGATCATTACATGATCAGCCACGTGAGCCATGCATGATAGCCACGAGATCAGTGCATGATCAGTCACGTGATCAGTGCATGATCAGTCACGTGATCAGTGCATGATCAGCCACGTGATCAGTGCATGATCAATTACGTGATCAGTGCATCATCAGTCACGTGACTAGTACATGGTAGCTACCTGATCATTGCATGATCAGCCACGTGATCAATGCATGATAGCCACGTGATGACTTCATGAGTAGTCACGTGATCTGTGCATGACCAGGCACGTGATCAGTGTATGATCAGCCAGATGATCAGTGCAAGATCAGTCACGTGAACAGTGCATGATCAGTCACGTGATCAGTGTATGATTAGCCACGTGATCAGTGCATGATCAATTACGTGATCATGCATGATCAGTCACGTGACCAGTACATGGTAGTTATGTGATCATTGTATGATCAGCCACGTTAGCAGTGCATGATAGCCACGTGATCATTGCATAATCAGTCACATGATCAGTGCATGATCAGTCACGTGATCAGTGCATGATCAATTACGTTACCATTGCATGATCAGTCACGTGACCAGTACATTTTAGCTATGTGATCATTGCAGGATGAGCCACGTGAGCACTGCATGGTAGACACGTGATCAGTGCATGATCAGCTACATGAGCAGTGTATGATCAGCCACGTGATCAGTGCATGATCAGACACGTGAACAGTGTATGATCAGCAACGTGAACAGTGCATTATAGCCACGTGATCAGTTCATGATCAGTCACGTGATGGGTGTATGATCAGTCTCGTGACCAGTACATGGTAGCTACATGATCAGTGCATGATCAGTCACGTAATCTGTGCATGACGATGCGTGATCAGCATGATCATGACCAGGACCGTGATCAGTGCATGATCAGTCACGTCATCAGTGTATGATCAGCCACGTTAGCAGTGCATGATAGCCACGTGATCATTGCATAATCAGTCACATGATCAGTGCATGATCAGTCACGTGACCAGTACATGGTAGCTACGTGATCATTTCATCATCAGCCACGTGAGCCGTGCATGATAGCCATGAGATCAGTGCATGATAGCCACGTGATCAGTGCATGATCAGTCACGTGAACAGTGCATGATAAGTCACCTGATCAGTGCATGATCAATTACGTGATCAGTGCATGATCACTCACGTGACCAGTCCATGGTAGCTACGTGATCATTGCATGATCAGACACGTGAGCAGTGCATGATAGCCACGTGATCAGTGCATGATCAGTTTCGGGAGCAGAGTATGATCAGCCACTTGATCAGTGCATGATAGCCACGTGATCACTGCATGATCTCTCACATGATCAGTGTATGATCATCCACGTGATCAGTGCATGGGCAGTCATGTGATCACTGCATGATATAGACCTCATCAGTGCATGATCAGTCTCGTGATCAGTGTATGATCAACCACGTGATCAGTGTGCGATAGCCAGGTAATGAGTGCATGATAGCCAGATGATCAGTGCATTATCAGTCACGTGATCAGTGTATGATCAGCCAAGTAATCAGTGCATGATAGCCAACTGATCAGTGCATGATCAGTCACGTGATCAGTGCATGATCAGTCAAGTAATCAGTGTATGATCATCCACGTGATCAGTGCATGTGGAGACATGTAATCAATGCATGATAGCCACGTGATCAGTGCATGATCAGTCCCGTGATGAGTGTATGATCAGCCAAGTGATCAGTGCAAGATAGCTACGTGATCAGTGCATGATCAGTCATATGATCAGTGCATGATCAGCCACGTCATCAGTGCATGATAGCCACGTGATCAGTGCATGATCAGCCCGTGATCAGTGCATGCACAATCACGTGATCAGTGCATGATCAGCCACCTGCGTGAGCTGTGTGATCAGCCACGTGAACAGTGCATGATCAGTCCTGCGTGATCGTGATTGGCCTGCTGAGCTGCATGATTACTGGCTGCTCATTTGCTTGACAATTGCAAGCTGAGCTGCACGATTCCTCCCTGCCCATCTACTTGATTATTGCCAGCTGAGCAGCATGATTTCTCAGAGCTGAGTACCATGATTATTGCCTGCTGACTGATTCCTGCCTACTCAGCTCTTTGTTCATTGCCTCCAGAGGCACATGATCAGTGTATGACATGAAACATGATCAGCGCATGATCAGTCACATGATCAATGCATGAGAAGCCAGGTGATCAGTGCATGATCAATCACGTGATCAGTGCATGATGATTCACGTGACCAGTACATGGTAGCAGCGTGATCAGTGCATGATCAGCCACGTGAGCAGTGCATGATCAGCCACGTGATCAGTGCATGTTCAGCACGTGATCAGTGCATGATCAGTCACGTGATCAGTGCATGATCAGCCACATCATCAGTGCATGATCAGCCACGTGATCAGTGCATGATCAGCCACGTGAACAGTGCATGATCAAATACGTGATCAGTGCATGATCAGTCACGTGATCAGTGCATGATCAGCCACGTGATCAGTGCATGATCAGCCAAGTGAACAGTGCATGCTCAGTCACGTGATCAGGGCCTGCTGAGCTGCGTGATTACTGTCTGCTCATCTGCTTGACAATTGCCAGCTGAGCTGCATGATTCCTGCCTTTCATCTGCTTGACAATTGCCAGCTGTGCTGCGTAATTCCTGCCTGCTCAGCTGCTTGATTATTGCCAGCTGAGCAGCATGATTCTCACAGCTGAGTTCCATGATTGTGCCTGCTGACTGTTTGATTCGTGCCTACTCAGCTCTTTGTTTATTGCCTCCAGAGGCACATGATCAGTGTATGATAGCAAACATGATCAGCGCATGATCAGTCACATGATGAGTGCCATTAAGTCACGTGATCACTACATGATAGTCATGTGATCAGTCCATGCTAAGTCACGGTATCAGTTCTTGATCAGCCACGTGAACAGTGCATGATAGCCACGTGATCATTGCATGATAGCCACGTGATCAGTGCATGATCAGCCAGGTGATCAGTGCATGATAGCTACGTGATCAGTTCATGATTAGTCACGTGATCTGTGCATGACCAGGCAGGTGAAGAGTGTATGATCAGCCACGTGAACAGTGCATGATAGCCACGTGATCAGTGCATGATTCGTCACCTGATGGGTGTATGTTCAGTCACGTGACTGGTACACATGTAGCTACGTGATCATTGCATGATCAGCCACGTGAGTAGTGCATGATAGCCACGTGATCAGTGCATGATCAGTCACGTGATCAGTGCATGATCAGTCACGTGATCTGTGCATGACCAGGCACGTGATCAGTGTGTGTCCAGCCAAGTGATCAGTGCATGATAGCCACGTGATCAGTGCATGATAGCCACGTGATCATTGCATGATAGCCACGTGATCAGTGCATGATAGCTACGTGATCAGTTCATGATTAGTCACGTAATCTGTGCATGACCAGGCAGGTGATCAGTGTATGATCAGCCACGTGATCAGTGCATGATAGCCACGTGATCAGTGCATGATCAGTCACCTGATGGTGCATGATCAGTCACGTGACAGGTACATGGTAGCTACGTGATCAGTGCATGATCAGCCACGTGACAGGTGTGTGATCAGCCACGTGATCAGTGCATGTTCAGCCACGTGATCAGTGCATGATCAGCCACGTGATCAGTGCATGATCAGTTACGTGAGCAGTGTTTGATCAGCCACGTGATCAGTGCATGATATCCAGTGCATGATCAGTGCATGATCAATCACGCGTGATCAGTGTATGATCAGCCACGTGAACAGTGCATGCTCAGTCACGTGATCAGGGCCTGCTGAGCTGCGTGATTACTGTCTGCTCTTCTGCTTGATCATTGCCAGCTGAGCTGCACGTGTCCTGCCTGTCATCTGCTTGACAATTGCCAGCTGTGCTGCATAATTCCTGCCTGCTCAGCTGCTTGATTATTGCCAGCTGAGCAGCATGATTCCTCACAGCTGAGAGTGCCATGATTGTGCCTGCTGACTGTTTGATTCAGTGCCTACTCAGCTCTTTCTTTATTGCCTTCCGAGGCACATGATCAGTGTATGATCAGCAAACATGATCAGCCCATGATCAGTCACATGATCAGTGCCATTAAGTGCGTGTTCAGTACATGATAGTCACGTGATCAGTCCCTGCTCAGTCACGTATCGATCAGTGCATGATCAGCCACGTGATCAGTGCATGATACCCACGTGATCAGTGCATGATCAGCCAGGTGATCAGTGCATGATCAGCCACGTGAACTGTTCATGATTAGTCACGTGATCTGTGCATGAACAGGCAGATGAGCAATGTATGATCAGCCACGTGATCAGTGCATGATAGCCACGTGATCAGTGCATGATCAGTCACGTGATCAGTGCATGATCAGTGCATGATCAGTGCCTGATCCTGTCATCTCCGTGATCATTGCGTGATCCATGATCAGCCGCGTAATCAGTGCCTGCTCATCTACGTGATTAGTGCAGCTGAGCAGCATGATTTCTCGTGAGCTCAGTTCCATGATTGTGCCTGCTGACTGATTCCTGCCTACTCAGCTCTTTTTCAGTGCCTGATCAGCCACATGATCAGTGTGTGACAGTGCATGATCAGCCACGTGATCAGTGCATGATCAGTCACGTGATCAGTGCATGATAAGCCAGGTGGTCAGTGCATGATCAATTCGCGTGATCAGCGTATGATCAGACAAGTGATCAGTGCATGATAGCTGCGTGATCAGTGCATGATCAGTCACGAGATCAGGGCATGATCAGTCACGTGATAAATGCATGTTCAGGCACGTGATCAGTGCATTATCAGGCACGTGATCAGTGCATGATCAGTCACGTGATCAATCAAGCCGTCATGAGTGCAGTGATGATCAGTCCCGAGATCAGTGCACGATCAGTCCCGTGATCAGTGCATGATCAGCCACGTGATCAGTGCATGATCAGTCACGTGATCAGTGCATGATCAGTCACGTGATCAGTGCATGATCAGCCACGTGATCAGTGCATGATCAGCCACGTGATCAGTGCATGATCAGCCACGTGATCAGTGCATGATCAGTCACGTGATCAGTGCATGATCAGCCACGTGATCAGTGCATGATCAGCCACGTGAACAGTGCATGATCAGTCACGTGATCAGGGCCTGCTGAGCTGCGTGATTACTGTCTGCTCATCTGCGTGACAATTGCCAGCTGAGCTGCACGTGATCTGCATGTCATCTGATCAGTGACAATTTGCCAGCTGTGCTGATCATTCCTGCCTGCTCAGCTGCACGTGATCAGTATGATGCCAGCTGACAGCATGATTCCTCACAGCTGAGTTCCATGATCATTGCCTGCTGACTGTTTGATTCGTGCCTACTCAGCTCTTTGTTCATTGCCTGATCAGGCACGTGATCAGTGTATGATAGCAAACGTGATCAGTGCATGATCAGTCACGTGATCAGCGCCATTAAGTCACGTGATCAGTGCATGATCAGTCATGTGATCAGTCATGCTCAGTCACGTGATCAGTGCATGATCAGCCACGTGATCAGTGCATGATCAGCCACGTGATCAGTGCATGATAGCCACGTGATCAGTGCATGATCAGCCACGTGATCAGTGCATGATCAGCCACGTGATCAGTGCATGATTAGTCACGTGATCTGTGCATGATCAGGCACGTGATCAGTGTATGATCAGCCACGTGATCAGTGCATGATCAGTCACCGTGATGGGTGCATGATCAGTCACGTGACCGGTACATGGTAGCTACGTGATCATTGCATGATCAGCCACGTGATCAGTGCATGATAGCCACGTGATCAGTGCATGATCAGTCACGTGATCAGTGCATGATCACGTCAGTGATCATCTGCGTGATCTGTGCATGATCAGTCACGTGATCAGTGCATGATCAGCCACGTGATCAGTGCATGATCAGCCACGTGATCAGTGCATGAACAGTCACGTGATCAGTGCATGATCAGTCACGTGATCAGTGCATGATCAGTCACGTGATCAGTGCATGATCAGTCACGTGATCAGTGCATGACCAGCCACGTGATCAGTGTGTGATCAGCCAGGTGATCAGTGCATGATAGCCACGTGATCAGTGCATGATCAGTCACGTGATCAGTGCATGATCAGTCGCGTGATCAGTGTATGATCAGCCACGTGATCAGTGCATGATCAGCCACGTGATCAGGTGCATGATCAGCTTCGTGATCTGTGCATGATCAGTCACGTGATCAGTACATGATCGAGCCAGGTGATCATTGCATGATCAGCCACGTGATCAGTGCATGATCAGCCACGTGATCAGTGCATGATCAGTCAGCTGAGTTCGTGATCAGTGCATGATCAGTCGCGTGATCAGTGCATGATCAGCCACGTGATCAGTGCATGATCAATCACGTGATCAGTGCATGATCAGTCACGTGATCAGTGCATGATCAGTCACGCGTGATCAGTGCATCATCACGTGATCAGTGCATGATCAGCCACGTGATCAATGCATGATAGCCACGTGATCAGTGCATGATAGTCACGTGATCTGTGCATGACCAGGCCCGTGATCAGTGCATGATCAGCCAGATGATCAGTGCATGATCAGTCACGTGATCAGTGCATGATCAGTCACGTGATCAGTGCATGATCAGCCACGTGATCAGTGCATGATCAAGCACGTGATCAGTGCATGATCAGTCCACGTGATCAGTACATGATCAGCCACGTGATCAGTGCATGATCAGCCACGTGATCAGTGCATGATAGCCACGTGATCGTGCATGATCAGTCACGTGATCAGTGCATGATCAGTCACGTGATCAGTGCATGATCAATTACGTGATCATTGCATGATCAGTCACGTGACCAGTACATTTTAGCTACGTGATCATTGCATGATCAGCCACGTGAGCAGTGCATGATAGACACGTGATCAGTGCATGATCAGCTCACGTGATCAGTGCATGATCAGCCACGTGATCAGTGCATGATCAGCCACGTGAACAGTGCATGATCAGCCACGTGATCAGTGCATGATCAGCCACGTGATCAGTGTTCACGTGATCAGTACATGTCACGTGATGGGTGCATGATCAGTGCACGTGAGCCACGTGCATGATAGCCACGTGATCAGTGCATGATCAGCCACGTGATCAGTGCATGATCAGTCACGTGATCTGTGCATGATCAGCCACGTGATCAGTGCATGACCAGCCACGTGATCAGTGCATGATCAGTCACGTGATCAGTGCATGATCAGTCACGTGGTCAGTGCATGATCAGTCATGTGATCAGTGCATGATCAGCCACGTGAGCCGTGCATGATAGCCACGAGATCAGTGCATGATCAGTCACGTGATCATTGCATGATCAGCCACGTGAGCCGTGCATGATAGCCACGAGATCAGTGCATGATCAGTCACGTGATCAGTGCATGATCACTCACGTGATCAGTGCATGATCATTGACGTGATCAGTGCATGATCAGTCACGTGATCAGTGCATGATCACTCACGTGATCAGTGCATGATAGCTCACGTGATCATTGCATGATCAGACACGTGAGCAGTGCATGATCAGCCACGTGATCAGTGCATGATCAGTTTCGTGATCAGTGCATGATCAGCCACGTGATCAGTGCATGATCAGCCACGTGATCACTGCATGATCTCACGTGATCAGTGTATGATCATCCACGTGATCAGTGCATGGGCAGTCAGTCGTGATCAGTGCATGATATAGAGCGTGATCAGTGCATGATCAGTCTCGTGATCAGTGTATGATCAACCACGTGATCAGTGCATGATCAGCCAGGTAATGAGTGCATGATAGCCAGATGATCAGTGCATTATCAGTCACGTGATCAGTGTATGATCAGCCACGTAATCAGTGCATGATAGCCACGTGATCAGTGCATGATCAGTCACGTGATCAGTGCATGATCAGTCATGCTCGTGATCAGTGCATGATCAGTCACGTGATCAGTGCATGATCATCCACGTGATCAGTGCATGTGATCAGACATGTAATCAATCCTTGCAATTGCAGCACCGTGATCAGTGCATGATCAGCCCCGTGATCAGTGCATGATCAGCCACGTGATCAGTGCATGATAGCTGATGATCATGTGCACGTGATCAGTGCATGATGAGTCGTGATCAGTGCATGATCAGCCACGTGATCAGTGCATGATCAGCCACGTGATCAGTGCATGATCAATTCGTGATCAGTGCATGATCAATCACGTGATCAGCATGATGAGCAGTCTGCGTGATCAGTGCATGATCAGCCACGTGAACAGTGCATGCTCAGTCACGTGATCAGTGGCCTGCTGAGCTGCATGATTACTGTCTGCTCATTTGCTTGACAATTGCAAGCTGAGCTGCATGATTCCTGCCTGTCTTCTCAGTGACAATTGCCACCTGTCCTGCGTAATTCCTCCCTGCTCATCTGCTTGATTTGTGCCAGCTGAGCAGCATGATTTCTCAGAGCTGAGTTCCATGATTGTGCCTGCTGACTGATTCCTGCCTACTCAGCTCTTTGTTCATTGCCTCCAGAGGTCACATGATCAGTGTATGACACCATACATGATCAGCACATGATCAGTCACGTGATCAATGCATGATCAGTCAGGCAGGTGATCAGCCGTGTGATCAGTGCATGATCAATCACGTGATCAGTGCATGATCAGTCTCGTGATCAGTGCATGATCAGCCACGTGATCAGTGTGCGATAGCCAGGTGATCAGTGCATGATAGCCAGATGATCAGTGCATTATCAGTCACGTGATCAGTGTATGATCAGCCACGTAATCAGTGCATGATAGCCAACAGTGATCAGTGCATGCTCATTCACGTGATCAGGGGCCTGCTGAGCTGCGTGATTACTGTCTGCTCATCTGCTTGATCAGTGCATGATCAGCTGCGTGATTCCTGCCTGTCATCAGTGCATGATTGCCACCTGATCTGTGTAATTCCTGCCTGCACATCTGCTTGGTAATGTCACCTGAGCAGCGTGATTTCTCAGTGCATGATCATTCCGTGATTATTTCCTGCTGACGTGATTCCTGCCTACTCAGCTCTTTGTTCATTGCCTGCAGAGGCACGTGATCAGTGTATGACACCAAACATGATCAGTGCATGATCAGTCACGTGATCAATGCATGATAAGCCAGGTGATCAGTGCATGATCAATTACGTGATCAGTGCATGATCAGTCACGTGACCAGTACCTGGTAGCTGCGTGATCATTGCATGATCAGCCACGTGAGCAGTGCATGATAGCCACGTGATCAGTGCATGATCAGCCACGTGATCAGTGCATGATCAGCCACGTGATCAGTGCATGATCAGCCACGTGATCAGTGCATGATCAATTCACGTGATCAGTGCATCATCAGTCACGTGATCAGTACATGGTAGCTACCTGATCATTGCATGATCAGCCACGTGATCAATGCATGATAGCCACGTGATGACTTCATGAGTAGTCACGTGATCTGTGCATGACCAGGCACGTGATCAGTGTATGATCAGCCAGATGATCAGTGCAAGATCAGTCACGTGAACAGTGCATGATCAGTCACGTGATCAGTGTATGATTAGCCACGTGATCAGTGCATGATCAATCAGCCACGTGATCATGCATGATCAGTCACGTGACCAGTACATGGTAGTTATGTGATCATTGTATGATCAGCCACGTTAGCAGTGCATGATAGCCACGTGATCATTGCATAATCAGTCACGTGATCAGTGCATGATCAGTCACGTGATCAGTGCATGATCAGCCACGTTACCATTGCATGATCAGTCACGTGACCAGTACATTTTAGCTATGTGATCATTGCAGGATGAGCCACGTGAGCACTGCATGGTAGACACGTGATCAGTGCATGATCAGCTACATGAGCAGTGTATGATCAGCCACGTGATCAGTGCATGATCAGACACGTGAACAGTGTATGATCAGCAACGTGAACAGTGCATTATAGCCACGTGATCAGTTCATGATCAGTCACGTGATGGGTGTATGATCAGTCTCGTGACCAGTACATGGTAGCTACATGATCAGTGCATGATCAGTCACGTAATCTGTGCATGACGATGCACGTGATCAGTGTATGACCAGGCACGTGATCAGTGCATGATCAGTCACGTCATCAGTGTATGATCAGCCACGTGATCAGTGCATGATCAGCCACATGATCAGTGCATGATCAATTACGTGATCAGTGCATGATCAGTCACGTGACCAGTACATGGTAGCTACGTGATCATTTCATCATCAGCCACGTGAGCCGTGCATGATAGCCATGAGATCAGTGCATGATAACCACGTGATCAGTGCATGATCAGTCACGTGAACAGTGCATGATAAGTCACCTGATCAGTGCATGATCAATTACGTGATCAGTGCATGATCACTCACGTGACCAGTCCATGGTAGCTACGTGATCATTGCATGATCAGACAAGTGAGCAGTGCATGATAGCCACGTGATCAGTGCATGATCAGTTTCGGGAGCAGAGTATGATCAGCCACTTGATCAGTGCATGATAGCCACGTGATCACTGCATGATCTCTCACATGATCAGTGTATGATCATCCACGTGATCAGTGCATGGGCAGTCATGTGATCACTGCATGATATAGACCTCATCAGTGCATGATCAGTCTCGTGATCAGTGTATGATCAACCACGTGATCAGTGCACGATAGCCAGGTAATGAGTGCATGATAGCCAGATGATCAGTGCATTATCAGTCACGTGATCAGTGTATGATCAGCCAAGTAATCAGTGCATGATAGCCAACTGATCAGTGCATGATCAGTCACGTGATCAGTGCATGATCAGTCACGTGATCAGTGCATGATCAGTCACGTGATCAGTGATGATCATCCACGTGATCAGTGCATCATCCACGTGATCAGACATGTAATCAATGCATGATAGCGCCGTGATCAGTGCATGATCAGTCCCGTGATGAGTGTATGATCAGCCAAGTGATCAGTGCAAGATAGCTACATGATCAGTGCATGATCAGTCATATGATCAGTGCATGATCAGCCACGTCATCAGTGCATGATAGCCACGTGATCAGTGCATACAATTACGTGATCAGTGCATGCACAATCACGTGATCAGTGCATGAGAGCCACCTGCGTGTTAGCTGTGTGATCAGCCACGTGAACAGTGCATGCTCAGTCACGAGATCATGGCCTGCTGAGCTGCATGATTACTGTCTGCTCATTTGCTTGACAATTGCAAGCTGAGCTGCACGATTCCTCCCTGCCCATCTACTTGATTATTGCCAGCTGAGCAGCATGATTTCTCAGAGCTGAGTACCATGATTATTGCCTGCTGACTGATTCCTGCCTACTCAGCTCTTTGTTCATTGCCTCCAGAGGCACATGATCAGTGTATGACATGAAACATGATCAGCGCATGATCAGTCACATGATCAATGCATGAGAAGCCAGGTGATCAGTGCATGATCAATTACGTGATCAGTGCATGATGATTCATGTGACCAGTACATGGTAGCAGCGTGATTATTGCATGATCAGCCACGAGAGCACTGCATGATAGACACGTGATCAGTGCATGTTCAAATACGTGATCAGTGCATGATCAGTCACGTGATCAGTGCATGATCAGCCACATCATCAGTGCATGATCAATTACGTGATCAGTGTATGATCAGCCACGTGAACAGTGCATGATCAAATACGTGATCAGTGCATGATCAGTCACGTGATCAGTGCATGATCAGCCACGTGAACAGTGCATGATCAAATAAGTGAACAGTGCATGCTCAGTCACGTGATCAGGGCCTGCTGAGCTGCGTGATTACTGTCTGCTCATCTGCTTGACAATTGCCAGCTGAGCTGCACAATTCCTGCCTGTCATCTGCTTGACAATTGCCAGCTGTGCTGCGTAATTCCTGCCTGCTCAGCTGCTTGATTGTGCCAGCTGAGCAGCATGATTCCTCACAGCTGAGTTCCATGATTGTGCCTGCTAACGGTTTGATTCGTGCCTACTCAACGCTTTGTTTATTGCCTCCAGAGGCACATGATCAGTGTATGATAGCAAACATGATCAGCGCATGATCAGTCACATGATGAGTGCCATTAAGTCACGTGATCACTACATGATAGTCAGGTGATCAGTCCATGCTCAGTCACGGTATCAGTGTATGATCAGCCACGTGATCAGTGCATGATAGCCACGTGATCATTGCATGATATCCACGTGATCAGTGCATGATCAGCCAGGTGATCAGTGCATGATAGCTACATGATCAGTTCATGATTAGTCACGTGATCTGTGCATGACCAGGCAGGTGACCAGTGTAAGATCAGCCACGTAACAAGTGCATGATAACCACGTGATCAGTGCATGATCCGTCACCTGATGGGTGTATGAACGGTCACGTGACTGGTACATGGTAGCTACGTGATCATTGCATGATCAGCCACGTGAGTAGTGCATGATAGCCACGTGATCAGTGCATGATCAGTCACGTGATCAGTGCATGATCAGTCACGTAATCTGTGCATGACCAGGCACGTGATCGTGTGTGTCCAGCCAAGTGATCAGTGCATGATAGCCACGTGATCAGTGCATGATAGCCACGTGATCATTGCATGATAGCCACGTGATCAGTGCATGATAGCTACGTGATCAGTTCATGATTAGTCGCGTAATCTGTGCATGACCAGGCAGGTGATCAGTGTATGATCAGCCGCGTGAACAGTGCATGATAGCCACGTGTGATCAGTGCATGATCAGTCACCTGATGGGTGTATGATCAGTCACGTGACAGGTACATGGTAGCTACATGATCATTGCATGATCAGCCACGTGACAGGTGTGTGATCAGCCACGTGAACAGTGCATGTTCAGCCACGTGATCAGTGTATGATCAGCCACGTGATCAGTGCATGATCAGTTCACGTGAGCAGTGTTTGATCAGTGCGTGAGCAGTGCATGGTCACCACGTGAGCAGTGTTTGATCAGCCACGTGATCAGTGCATGATATCCAAG
This sequence comes from Bos mutus, assembly GCF_027580195.1. Taxonomy (NCBI): domain Eukaryota; kingdom Metazoa; phylum Chordata; class Mammalia; order Artiodactyla; family Bovidae; genus Bos; species Bos mutus. The sequence continues at coordinate 13,836 of NW_027218620.1, forward strand.
TGATCAGTGCATGATCAATCACGTGATCAGTGTATGATCAGCCACGTGAACAGTGCATGCTCAGTCACGTGATCAGGGCCTGCTGAGCTGCGTGATTACTGTCTGCTCTTCTGCTTGCGATTGCCAGCTGAGCTGCACGCGTGTCCTGCCTGTCATCTGCTTGACAATTGCCAGCTGTGCTGCATAATTCCTGCCTGCTCAGCTGCTTGGTGTGCCAGCTGAGCAGCATGATTCCTCACAGCTGAGTGCCATGTGATTATTGCCTGCTGACTGTTTGATTCCTGCCTACTCAGCTCTTTCTTTATTGCCTTCCGAGGCACATGATCAATGTATGATAGCAAACATGATCAGCCCATGATCAGTCACATGATCACTGCCATTAAGTCACGTGTTCACTACGCATGATAGTCATGTGATCAGTCCCTGCTCAGTCATCGTGTGATCACGTGCAGTGATCAGCCACGTGATCAGTGCATGATACCCACGTGATCAGTGCATGATGAGCCAGGTGATCAGTGCATGATTAGCCACGTGATCTGTTCATGATTAGTCACGTGATCTGTGCATGAACAGGCAGATGAGCAATGTATGATCAGCCATGTGAACAGTGCATGATAGCCACCTGAACAGTGCATGCTCAGTCACGTGATCAGGGCCTGCTGAGCTGCATGATTCCTGCCTGTCATCTCCTTGACAATTGCCAGCTGAGCTGCACGATTCCTGCCTGTCATCCTGTGACTTGCCACCTGTGTAATTCCTGCCTGCTCATCTACTTGATTATTGCCAGCTGAGCAGCATGATTTCTCAGAGCTCAGTTCCATGATTATTGCCTGCTGACTGATTCCTGCCTACTCAGCTCTTTTTTCATTGCCTCCAGAGGCTCATGATCAGTGTATGACACCAAACATGATCAGCACATGATCAGTCATATGATCAATGCATGATAAGCCAGGTGGTCAGTGCATGATCAATTACGTGATCAGTGCATGATCAGTCATGTGACCAGTACATGGTAGCTGCGTGATCATTGCATGATCAGCCACGTGAGCAGTGCATGATCAGTCACGTGATCACTGCATGATCAGTCACGTGATCAGTGCATGATCAGCCACGTGATCACTGCATGATCAATTACGTGATCATTGCATGATCAGCCACGTGATCAGTGCATAATCAGTCACGTGAGCAGTGTATGATCAGCCACGTGAGCAGTGCATGTTCAGACACGTGAACAGTGTATGATCAGCCACGTGATCAGTGCATGATATCCAAGTGATCAGTGCATGATCAATCACGTGATCAGTGTATGATCAGCCACGTGAACAGTGCATGCTCAGTCACGTGATCAGGGCCTGCTGAGCTGCGTGATTACTGTCTGCTCATCTGCTTGACAATTGCCAGCTGAGCTGCACGATTCCTGCCTGTCATCTGCATGACAATCGCCAGCTGTGCTGCATAATTCCTGCCTGCTTGGCTGCTTGATTATTGCCAGCTGAGCAGCATGATTCCTCACAGCTGAGTGCCATGATTGTGCCTGCTGACTGTTTGATTCGTGCCTACTCAGCTCTTTCTTTATTGCCTTCCGAGGCACATGATCAGTGTATGATAGCAAACATGATCAGCCCATGATCAGTCACATGATCCGCGCCATTAAGTCACGTGATCACTACAGGATAGTCATGTGATCAGTCCCTGCTCAGTCACGGTATCAGTGCATGATCAGCCACGTGATCAGTGCATGATAGCCACGTCATCATTGCATGATACCCACGTGATCAGTGCATGATGAGCCAGGTGATCAGTGCATGATTACTACGTTAACTGTTCATGATTAGTCACATGATCTGTGCATGAACAGGCAGGTGAGCAGTGTATGATCAGCCATGTGAACAGAGCATGATAGCCACGTGATCAGTGCATGATCAGTCACGTGATTTGTGCATGATCAGTCATGTAATCTGTGCATGACCAGGCATGTGATCAGTGTATGACCAGCCATCTTATTAGTGCATGATAGCCATGTGATCAGTGCATGATCAGCCACGTGATCAGTGCATTATTAGTCACGTGATCAGTGCATGATCAGCCACATGATCAGTGCATGATATCCAAGTGATCAGTGCATGATCAATCACGTGATCAGTGTATGATCAGCCACGTGAACAGTGCATGCTCAGTCACGTGATCAGGGCCTGCTGAGCTGCGTGATTACTGTCTGCTCTTCTGCTTGACGATTGCCAGCTGAGCTGCACGTGTCCTGCCTGTCATCTGCTTGACAGTTGCCAGCTGTGCTGCATCAAATTCCTGCCTGCTCAGCTGCTTGATTGTGCCAGCTGAGCAGTGCATGATTCCTCACAGCTGAGTGCCATGATTGTGCCTGCTGACTGTTTGATTCGTGCCTACTCAGCTCTTTCTTTCTTTATTGCCTCCCCAGGCACATGATCAATGTATGATAGCAAACACGTGATCAGCCCATGATCAGTCACATGATCACCGCCATTAAGTCACGTGTTCACTACATGATAGTCATGTGATCAGTCCCTGCTCAGTCACGGTATCAGTGCATGATCAGCCACGTGATCAGTGCATGATACCCACGTGATCAGTGCATGATGAGCCAGGTGATCAGTGCATGATTCTCACGTGAACTGTTCATGATTAGTCACGTGATCTGTGCATGAACAGGCAGATGAGCAATGTATGATCAGCCATGTGAACAGTGCATGATAGCCACGTGATCAGTGCATGATCAGTCACGTGATAAGTGTGTGATCAGCCACCTGAACAGTGCATGCTCAGTCACGTGATCAGGGCCTGCTGAGCTGCGTGATTACTGTCTACTCATCTGCCTGACAATTGCCAGCTGAGCTGCCGATCGATTCCTGCCTGTCATCTCCTTGACAATTGCCACCTGTGCTGCGTAATTCCTGCCTGCTCATCTACTTGATTATTGCCAGCTGAGCAGCATGATTTCTCAGAGCTGAGTTCCATGATTATTGCCTGCTGACTGATTCCTGCCTACTCAGCTCTTTTTTCATTGCCTCCAGAGGCTCATGATCAGTGTATGACACCAAACATGATCAGCACATGATCAGTCATATGATCAATGCATGATAAGCCAGGTGGTCAGTGCATGATCAATTACGTGATCAGTGCATGATCAGTCATGTGACCAGTACATGGTAGCTGCGTGATCATTGCATGATCAGCCACGTGAGCAGTGCATGATCAGTCACGTGATCAGTGCATGATCAGCCACGTGATCACTGCATGATCAATTACGTGATCATTGCATGATCAGCCACGTGATCAGTGCATAATCAGTCACGTGAGCAGTGTATGATCAGCCACGTGAGCAGTGCATGTTCAGACACGTGAACAGTGTATGATCAGCCACGTGATCAGTGCATGATATCCAAGTGATCAGTGCATGATAGCCATGTGATCAGTGCATGATCAGCCACGTGATCAGTGCATTATTAGTCACGTGATCAGTGCATGATCAGCCACATGATCAGTGCATGATCAATTACGTCATCAGTGCATGATGAGTCACGTGAGCAGTACATGGTAGCTACGTGATCATTGCATGATCAGCCACGTGAGCAGTGCATGATAGCCACTAGATCAGTGCATGACAGTCACCTGATCAGTGCATGATCAGTCACATGAAGAGTGCATGATAAGTCACCTGATCAGTGCATGATCAATTATGTGATCAGTGCATGATCACTCATGTGACCAGTACATGGTAGCTACGTGATCATTGCATGATCAGCCACGTGATCAGTGCATGCTCTGACACGTGAACAGTGTATGATCAGCCAGGTGATCAGTTCATGATACCCACGTGATCAGTTCATAATCAGCCACGTGATCAGTGCGCGATCAATTCGTGATCAGTGCATGATCAGTCACATGACCAGTACATGGTT
>NW_027218621.1:0-19264 GCF_027580195.1 Bos mutus
GCTGGCGCCGGCCCGCCCCGAACACCGCCAACACCAGACCAGCAAGCGCCTGGCGGGCCGGGGCCGAGGGGCTTCAGGACCCCCATTGACCGGGAGGCGTGCGTGCATGCGTGCGCGGGCCTGGGGCTGGGCTGAGGAGTGCGGAGGTCTCGGCGCCCTCCCACCCGCGGCCCTCCAGACCGGCGCGCTCTCTGGCGGGGGCCCCCGATCCCATTCGCTGCTCAGGCCCCGCGGCCCCGGGCGTGTCGGTCTTGGCGCCCGCCGCCTCCCAACCCAGCGGCCCAGGGCCTCTGAACCTCCTGCGGGCCTAGGCGCAGCGAAGCTTGGCGCCCAACGCCCGGCACCTGTCCGGTGCCCAAACCCACCAGAAGCCAGGGGCGCGGTCGGCGGGCGCCTCAGCCCCCCCCTTCGCACTACGAGGCCCCCTTTGCCCCACGCCAAGCCCTCGACCTTCCTGAGAGAGCAGGCAGGCCACAGGCAGGCACACAGACAGACACACAGACACTCGCGCACCCCCACCAAGGAGACAGCTGGCCTGCGCCAAGCTCCTCAGCCAGAGCCAGAGCACCTGGGAGGCGGGGCCAGGCGAGCGGGCGGTGGCTGGCTGTCAGGAGATACAGAGGCAGAAATACATGAAGATTCGAGACAGACTCCAAGGCGGCAAGAGGAGATACACACACACACACACACACACACACACACACACTTGAGTGTGGTCTTTGGAAATACTTGTGTTCGTAGTTGCTGGGTTGAGCCCAACTTTAATACAACCCATGGACTGCGGCCCATCAGGCTCCTCTGTCCGTGGCATTTCCCAGGCGAGGATACTGGGGTGGGTTGCCATTTCCTTCTCGGCGGGATCTTCCCGACCCAGGATCAAACCCCAGTCTCCTGCTTGCGGATGCCTTGCCATCTGAACCAGGACATTGCTCATTCCTAGGCAAAATACAAAGAATAGAGCTCGTGTTCTACTAAATGGAAAGATGATTTCAAAAACAGAAGCTGTCCTTTGTTGGCATCTTTGAATCTTTATGTAGTTTTTCGTAGATTTTTACTGTTAAGGCTAAGTGAACAAGGCAGAGAAAACCCCAGAATTGAAAAGCAATTGGCGTTTTTGAAAGAAACATGTGCAGGTGAAGCTCTCTTCCTTTTTGAGAGATGGTTAAATGCAAAATCTTGATTCAACACATATGACTTTTGTGCACTTTCTTTCAAATCTCCGTGACAAAACCTAAGGCGTCCAGGAAGAAAGGAGTAGAGGGCAGACCAAAGGGCAACCTTTCCCCTTGGTGCCATCTCAACCAGCTGCTTAGTTCCTTCATCTCGGACTATCATCTGGGCTTCTCTGGTTTGTCTGATTCTTGTTTGAGGACTGTTTCTCGTCACAAGGCTGTCAACAGTGGGGGTGGGGTGTGTGTGTGTGTGTGGGGGGTGGGGCCCTTCTTTCCATTCCACATGACACCCAGTGGACAATCTAGGCCCTGCCCACTGCATTGAGTGTGCAGCAACAATATCAGCAGTAATGCCCGGTGAACAATCGTATTCCTGGAATCCCTCCGTTGGCTACTGACTGTGTGTGGTGGTGGTCTGGAACCTAGACCTGGAAGCTTTCTGGATGATTGCAAATGACACCAAAGTCTGAGGACGATGGAAGATCTTCACATTTCTGCAAGAGCCGCACACCTCCAGAAGGAACCACAAGACTTGCCTGAAATGGTCAAGGTATAAGTATTGGACTCAACGTTGGAAGGTCTCCACCTTTGCTATGGAAGTCAAACGATCTTTCTTTGAAATGAAAATGGAGCATACTGAACGTTCACATTCTTCTAGAGCATTTGAAAAGCCCTAACTTGTAGAAATCTGCTGTACGAGTTCCTTGAAAGCAAGAACCTCTATGTATGGATATGTCTTCATGCCTTAGATTGTGCCTCGAATATAGTGTACACATCAACCCTGGAAAGAAAAAGAATTGAATCGCCAAATATACAAAGAGATCAAAGTGCCGAGCCAAGTGACCCCTTGAGGCTTCAAGAGCTTTTCTGTCTTTCACACACTAAGTAAATACTGAGCACCTCGATGAGCTAGGAGGCATGTAATAAGTTTCAGGAATAGAAGGTGGAGAGAAGAAGACACAGAGTTCCTGCTTTCACTGGGGCGACTCTAATGATACATCACAGGCAGATCCTTTGAGAACCTATAGAGGGCCTCTTCCCTCACCACAAAACCTGGGTGTCAGGAAGGCTCTCCAGAGGCACCATTTCGTTGAGGTCCATAGGTTGAACCTAGGTAAACCAGGGTTGAGATGCAGGAAGAATTTCAGGCGGGAAAATAGCATCTTGGAAGGCTATGTGACCAGGGAAACTTAGGACATTCAAGAAACGAAAAATGCCCTATGGGATGGAAGCCAAAGAGTGCAGAGGGCATTCCAGGCAAAAGACATCAGAGAAGAGCGTGAGAGCAAGCCTGAAGGGAGGTGGTCGTATCTTCAATATGCTGGGAAAATCGAGCCGTTGGAGCAGGAGGTGACAGCATTGCATCTGCATTTCCAAAAGGTCATCTTGCTCCACATCACTAATGATTGGGAGGCTCAACTCAAACTCAGGAGGACCACTTCACATGAGTCGATTGGGCCTCACTGCGATGTCTGTCAATAACCAATGCTGGGAAGATGTGGAGCAAAGGAACTCTCCTCCACGGTGAGTAGGAATGGGCGTGGGAGGCGGTATGGAAAAAGAATATGGAGGTTCCGAAGGAACTAAAAGTGGAAGTAGCCTATGGTCCAGCAGTCCGACTCCCAGGCATAGATCCACCCACAGTATAAGTGAACAAGATAGATGCCCGTTTGGGCACATCTATCTGTGCGTCTTGTGCGCGCCTGCGCATCTTGTGATCGCCTGCGAGGCAGGGGGTGGGGCGGGGGCGGGGCTCTGGCTGGAGTCGGTGCAAGCCCGGGATTGCCTGAGGCAAGCCAAAGGAGCCCCAGGTGGAGGCAGGACTGCGGTCGTCGGGTGTCCTGGAAGCCCGAATGCGAATGCGGAGGGGCTCGCGGGCAGCGGAGGCAACCCAGGTCTGCAGCGGGAGTCGGGGCCCGACCACCCGCTCCCGCGGCCGGGAGGGGCTGGGGCTGCGGGGATCAGAATCGGGGCCGCGGCGGGGGCTAAGGACCTCTTCTGGTAGGCAAAAAGCCTCGAGCACCGGGATTCCCAGGTGGTCTCCCATCAAGATACTAACCAGGCCCGACCCTGCTTAGCTTCGAGATCAGGCGAGATCGGGCGCCTTCAGGCTGATCTGGCCTGAGGCGGTGGCGGTTGGCTCGGGGCGCCCTAAGAGCCTTGCGCTTCGCCTCCCTTTCGCTCTGCCCTGCAGGTCGGACCCAGCGGGCGCACCTCTCGTCGCGAGGCGTGCTGTATGAGCCGCACGACCGCGGCGGACTCCAGCCTGCTGGCGCCGGCCCGCCCCGAACACCGCCAACACCAGACCAGCAAGCGCCTGGCGGGCCGGGGCCCGAGGGCTTCAGGACCCCCATTGACCGGGAGGCGTGCGTGCATGCGTCGCGCGGGGCCTGGGGCTGGGCTGAGGTGCGGAGGTCTCGGCGCCCTCCCCCGCGGCCCTCCAGACCCGGCCGCGCTCTCTGGCGGGGCCTCCCCGATCCCATTCGCTGCTCAGGCCCGCGCGGCCCCGGACGTGTCGGTCTTGGCGCCCGCCGCCTCCCAACCCCCGCGGCCCAGGGGCCTCTGAACCTCCCTGCGGGCCTGGCGCGCAGCGCAGCGCCCAAACGCCCGGCACCTGTCCGGTGCCCAAACCCACCAGAAGCCAGGGGGCGCGGTCGGCGGGCGCCTCAGCCCCTCCCCTTCGCACTACCGAGGCCCCCTTTGCCCCCGCCAAGCCCTCGACCTTCCTGAGAGCAGGCAGGCCACAGGCAGGCACACAGACAGACACACAGACACTCTGCGCACCCACACCAAGGGAGACAGCTGGCCTGCGCAAGCTCCTCAGCCAGAGCCAGAGCACCTGGGAGAGGCGGGGCCAGGCGAGCAGGCGGCGGCTGGCTGTCAGGAGATACAGAGGCAGAAATACATGAAGATTCGAGACAGACTCCAAGGCGGCAGAGAGAGACACACACACACACACACACACACACACACACACTTGAGTGTGGTCTTTGGAAATACTTGTGTTCGTAGTTGCTGGGTTGAGCCCCTTTAATACAACCCATGGACTGCGGCCCATCAGGCTCCTCTGTCCGTGGCATTTCCCAGGCGAGGATACTGGGTGGGTTGCCATTTCCTTCTCGGCGGGATCTTCCCGACCCAGGGATCAAACCCCAGTCTCCTGCTGCGCGGATGCCTTGCCATCTGAACCAGGACATTGCTCATTCCCTAGGCAAAATACAAAGAATAGAGCTCGTGTTCTACTAAATGGAAAGATGATTTCAAAAACAGAAGCTGTCCTTTGTTGGCATCTTTGAATCTTTATGTAGTTTTCGTGGATTTTTACTGTTAAGGCTAAGTGAACAAGGCAAGAGAGAAACCCCAGAATTGAAAAGCAATTGACGTTTTTGAAAGAAACATGTGCAGGTGAAGCTCTCTTCCTTTTTGAGAGATGGTTAAATGCAAAATCTTGATTCAACACATATGACTTTTGTGCACTTTCTTTCAAATCTCCGTGACAAAACCTTAAGGCGTCCAGGAAGAAAGGAGTAGAGGGGTAGACCAAAAGGGCAACCTTTCCCCTTGGTGCCATCTCAACCAGCTGCTTAGTTCCTTCATCTCAAGGACTATCATCTGGGCTTCTCTGGTTTGTCTGATTCTTGTTTCGGGGACCGTTTCTCGTCACAAGGCTGTCAACAGTGGGGTGGTGTGTGTGTGTGTGTGTGGGGTGGGAGCCCTTCTTTCCATTCCACATGACACCCAGTGGACAATCCAGGCCCTGCCCACTGCATTGAGTGTGCAGCAACAATATCAGCAGTAATGCCCGGTGAACAATGCGTATTCCTGGAATCCCCTCCGTTGGCTACTGACTGTGTGTGGTGGTGGTCTGGAACCTAGACCTGGAAGCTTTCTGGATGATTGCAAATGACACCAAAGTCTGAGGGACGATGGAAGATCTTCACATTTCTGCAAGAGCCGCACACCTCCAGAAGGAACCACAAGACTTGCCTGAAATGGTCAAGGTATAAGTATTGGACTCAACGTTGGAAGGTCTCCACCTTTGCTATGGAAGTCAAACGATCTTTCTTTGAAATGAAAATGGAGCATACTGAACGTTCACATTCTTCTAGAGCATTTGAAAAGCCCTAACTTGTAGAAATCTGCTGTACGAGTTCCTTGAAAGCAAGAACCTCTATGTATGGATATGTCTTCATGCCTTAGATTGTGCCTCGAATATAGTGTACACATCAACCCAGGAAAGGAAAGAATTGAATCGCCAAATATACAAAGAGATCAAAAGTGCCGAGCCAAGTGACCCCTTGAGGCTTCCAAGAGCTTTTCTGTCTTTCACACACTAAGTAAATACTGAGCACCTACGATGAGCTAGGAGGCATGTAATAAGTTTCAGGGAATAGAAGGTGGAGAGAAGAAGACACAGAGTTCCTGCTTTCACTGAGACGACTCTAATGATACATCACAGGCAGATCCTTTGAGAACCTATAGAGGGGCCTCTTCCCTCACCACAAAACCTGGGTGTCAGGGAAGGCTCTCCAGAGGCACCATTTCGTTGAGGTCCATAGGTTGAACCTAGGTAAACCAGGGTTGAGATGCAGGAAGAATTTCAGGCCGGGAAAATAGCATCTTGGAAGGCTATGTGACCAGGAACACTTAGGACATTCAAGAAACGAAAAATGCCCTATGGGATGGAAGCCAAAGAGTGCAGAGGGCATTCCAGGCAAAAGACATCAGAGAAGAACGTGAGGAGCAAGCCTGAAGGGAGGTGGTCGTATCTTCAATATGCTGGGAAAATACGAGAGCCGTTGGAGCAGGGAGGTGACAGCATTGCATCTGCATTTCCAAAAGGTCATCTTGCTCCACATCACTAATGATTGGAGAGGCTCAACTCCAAACTCCAGGAGGACCACTTCACATGAGTCGATTGGGCCTCACTGCGATGTCTGTCAATAACCAATGCTGGAAGATGTGGAGCAAAGGGACTCTCCTCCACGGTGGTAGGAATAGGCGTGGGAGGCGGTATGGAAAAGAATATGGAGGTCCCGAAGGAACTAAAAGTGGAAGTAGCCTATGGTCCAGCAGTCCGACTCCCAGGCATAGATCCACCCACAGTATAAGTGAACAAGATAGATGCCCGTTTGGGCACATCTATCTGTCGTCTTGCGCGCCTGCAGCGCATCTTGTGATCGCCTGCGAGGCAGGGGGTGGGGCGGGGGCGGGGCTCTGGCTGGAGTCGGTGCAAGCCCGGGATTGCCTGAGGCAAGCCAAAGGAGCCCCAGGTGGAGGCAGGACTGCGGTCGTCGGGTGTCCTGGAAGCGAATGCGAATGCGGAGGGCTCGCGGGCGCGGAGGCAGCCCAGGTCTGCAGCGGGAGTCGGGGCCCTGCCACCCGCTCCCCGCGGCCCGGGAGGGGCTGGGGCTGCGGGGATCAGAATCGGGGCCGGCGGCGGGGCTAAAGGACCTCTTCTGGTAGGCAAAAAGCCTCGAGCACCCGGGATTCCCAGGTGGTCTCCCATCAAGATACTAACCAGGCCCGACCCTGCTTAGCTTCGAGATCAGGCGAGATCGGGCGCCTTCAGGCTGATCTGGCCTGAGGCGGTGGCGGTTGGCTCGGGGCGCCCTAAGAGCCTTGCGCCGCCTCCCCTTTCGCTCTGCCCTGCAGGTCGGACCCAGCGGGCGCACCTCTCGTCGCGAGGCGTGCTGTATGAGCCGCCACGACCCGCGACCGGACTCCAGCCTGCTGGCGCCGGCCCGCCCCCCGAACACCGCCAACACCAGACCAGCAAGCGCCTGGCGGGCCGGGGCCCGAGGGCTTCAGGACCCCCATTGACCGGGAGGCGTGCGTGCATGCGTGCTGTGGCGGGGCCTGGGGCTGGGCTGAGGAGTGCGGAGGTCTCGGCGCCCTCCCACCCGCGGCCCTCCAGACCGGCCGCGCTCTCTGGCGAGGCCTCCCGATCCCATTCGCTGCTCAGGCCCCGCGGCCCCGGACGTGTCGGTCTTGGCGCCCGCCGCCTCCCACCCCCGCGGCCCAGGGGCCTCTGAACCTCCCCTGCGGGCCTGGCGCAGCGAGCAGCGCCCAACGCCCGGCACCTGTCCGGTGCCCAAACCCACCAGAAGCCAGGGGGCGCGGTCGCCGGGCGCCTCAGCCCCTCCCCTTCGCACTACCGAGGCCCCCTTTGCCCCACGCCAAGCCCTCGACCTTCCTGAGAGAGCAGGCAGGCCACAGGCAGGCACACAGACAGACACACAGACACTCGCTGCGCACCCACACCAGGGAGACAGCTGGCCTCGCCAAGCTCCTCAGCCAGAGCCAGAGCACCTGGGAGAGGCGGGGCCAGGCAGGCAGGCGGCGGCTGGCTGTCAGGAGATACAGAGGCAGAAATACATGAAGATTCGAGACAGACTCCAAGGCGGCAGAGAGAGACACACACACACACACACACACACACACACACACACACACACTTGAGTGTGGTCTTTGGAAATACTTGTGTTCGTAGTTGCTGGGTTGAGCCCAACTTTAATACAACCCATGGACTGCGGCCCATCAGGCTCCTCTGTCCGTGGCATTTCCCAGGCGAGGATACTGGGTGGGTTGCCATTTCCTTCTCGGCGGGATCTTCCCGACCCAGGGATCAAACCCCAGTCTCCTTGTGCGGATGCCTTGCCATCTGAACCAGGACATTGCTCATTCCTAGGCAAAATACAAAGAATAGAGCTCGTGTTCTACTAAATGGAAAGATGATTTCAAAAACAGAAGCTGTCCTTTGTTGGCATCTTTGAATCTTTATGTAGTTTTTCGTGGATTTTTTTTACTGTTAAGGCTAAGTGAACAAGGCAAGAGAGAAACCCCAGAATTGAAAAGCAATTGACGTTTTGAAAGAAACATGTGCAGGTGAAGCTCTCTTCCTTTTTGAGAGATGGTTAAATGCAAAATCTTGATTCAACACATATGACTTTTGTGCACTTTCTTTCAAATCTCGTGACAAAACCCTAAGGCGTCCAGGAAGAAAGGAGTAGAGGGCAGACCAAAGGGCAACCTTTCCCCTTGGTGCCATCTCAACCAGCTGCTTAGTTCCTTCATCTCAGGACTATCATCTGGGCTTCTCTGGTTTGTCTGATTCTTGTTTCGGGGACCGTTTCTCGTCACAAGGCTGTCAACAGTGGGGGTGGGGTGTGTGTGTGTGTGGGGGGTGGGAGCCCTTCTTTCCATTCCACATGACACCCAGTGGACAATCAGGCCCTGCCCACTGCATTGAGTGTGCAGCAACAATATCAGCAGTAATGCCCGGTGAACAATCGTATTCCTGGAATCCCTCCGTTGGCTACTGACTGTGTGTGGTGGTGGTCTGGAACCTAGACCTGGAAGCTTTCTGGATGATTGCAAATGACACCAAAGTCTGAGGACGATGGAAGATCTTCACATTTCTGCAAGAGCCGCACACCTCCAGAAGGAACCACAAGACTTGCCTGAAATGGTCAAGGTATAAGTATTGGACTCAACGTTGGAAGGTCTCCACCTTTGCTATGGAAGTCAAACGATCTTTCTTTGAAATGAAAATGGAGCATACTGAACGTTCACATTCTTCTAGAGCATTTGAAAGCCCTAACTTGTAGAAATCTGCTGTGCGAGTTCCTTGAAAGCAAGAACCTCTATGTATGGATATGTCTTCATGCCTTAGATTGTGCCTCGAATATAGTGTACACATCAACCCAGGAAAGGAAAGAATTGAATCGCCAAATATACAAAGAGATCAAAGTGCGAGCCAAGTGACCCCTTGAGGCTTCAAGAGCTTTTCTGTCTTTCACACACTAAGTAAATACTGAGCACCTACGATGAGCTAGGAGGCATGTAATAAGTTTCAGGGAATAGAAGGTGGAGAGAAGAAGACACAGAGTTCCTGCTTTCACTGAGGCGACTCTAATGATACATCACAGGCAGATCCTTTGAGAACCTATAGGGGGCCTCTTCCCTCACCACAAAACCTGGGTGTCAGGGAAGGCTCTCCAGAGGCACCATTTCGTTGAGGTCCATAGGTTGAACCTAGGTAAACCAGGGTTGAGATGCAGGAAGAATTTCAGGCGGGAAAATAGCATCTTGGAAGGCTATGTGACCAGGGAAACTTAGGACATTCAAGAAACGAAAAATGCCCTATGGGATGGAAGCCAAAGAGTGCAGAGGGCATTCCAGGCAAAAGACATCAGAAGAAGCGTGAGAGCAAGCCTGAAGGGAGGTGGTCGTATCTTCAATATGCTGGGAAAATCGAGAGCCGTTGGAGCAGGAGGTGACAGCATTGCATCTGCATTTCAAAAGGTCATCTTGCTCCACATCACTAATGATTGGGAGGCTCAACTCCAAACTCAGGAGGACCACTTCACATGAGTCGATTGGGCCTCACTGCGATGTCTGTCAATAACCAATGCTGGGAAGATGTGGAGCAAAGGGACTCTCCTCCACGGTGAGTAGGAATGGGCGTGGGGGAGGCGGTATGGAAAAAGAATATGGAGGTTCCCGAAGGAACTAAAAGTGGAAGTAGCCTATGGTCCAGCAGTCCGACTCCCAGGCATAGATCCACCCACAGTATAAGTGAACAAGATAGATGCCCGTTTGGGCATCATCTATCTGTCGTCTTGTGCGCCTGCAGCGCATCTTTGATCGCCTGCGAGGCAGGGGTGGGGCGGGGCGGGGCTCTGGCTGGAGTCGGTGCAAGCCCGGGATTGCCTGAGGCAAGCCAAAGGAGCCCCAGGTGGAGACGGGACTGCCGGTCGTCGGGTGTCCTGGAAGCCGAATGCGAATGCGGAGGGGCTCGCGGGCCGCGCGGAGGCAACCCAGGTCTGCAGCGGGAGTCGGGGCCCCGGCCACCCGCTCCCCGCGGCCCGGGAGGGGCTGGGGCTGCGGGGGGATCAGAATCGGGGGGCGCGGCGGGGCTAAGGACCTCTTCTGGTAGGCAAAAAGCCTCGAGCACCGGGATTCCCAGGTGGTCTCCCATCAAGATACTAACCAGGCCCGACCCTGCTTAGCTTCGAGATCAGGCGAGATCGGGCGCCTTCAGGCTGATCTGGCCTGAGGCGGTGGCGGTTGGCTCGGGGCGCCCTAAGAGCCTTGCGCCGCCTCCCTTTCGCTCTGCCCTGCAGGTCGGACCCAGCGGGGCGCACCTCTCGTCGCGAGGCGTGCTGTATGAGCCGCCACGACCCGCGGCGGACTCCAGCCTGCTGGCGCCGGCCCGCCCCGAACACCGCCAACACCAGACCAGCAAGCGCCTGGCGGGCCGGGGCCCGAGGGGCTTCAGGACCCCCATTGACCGGGAGGCGTGCGTGCATGCGTCTGCGCGGGGCCTGGGGCTGGGCTGCTGAGTGCGGAGGTCTCGGCGCCCTCCCACCCGCGGCCCCTCCAGACCCGGCGCGCTCTCTGGCGGGGCCTCCCCGATCCCATTCGCTGCTCAGGCCCGCGCGGCCCCGGGCGTGTCGGTCTTGGCGCCCGCCGCCTCCCAACCCCCGCGGCCCAGGGGCCTCTGAACCTCCTGCGGGCCTGGCGCAGCGAGCTTGGCGCCCAACGCCCGGCACCTGTCCGGTGCCCAAACCCACCAGAAGCCAGGGGGCGCGGTCGGCGGGCGCCTCAGCCCCTCCCCCCGCACTACCGAGGCCCCCTTTGCCCCCCCACGCCAAGCCCTCGACCTTCCTGAGAGAGCAGGCAGGCCACAGGCAGGCACACAGACAGACACACAGACACACGCTGCGCACCCACACCAAGGGAGACAGCTGGCCTGCGCAAGCTCCTCAGCCAGAGCCAGAGCACCTGGGAGAGGCGGGGCCAGGCGAGCAGGCGGCGGCTGGCTGTCAGGAGATACAGAGGCAGAAATACATGAAGATTCGAGACAGACTCCAAGGCGGCAGGAGAGACACACACACACACACACACACACACACACACACACACTTGAGTGTGGTCTTTGGAAATACTTGTGTTCGTAGTTGCTGGGTTGAGCCCAACTTTAATACAACCCATGGACTGCGGCCCATCAGGCTCCTCTGTCCGTGGCATTTCCCAGGCGAGGATACTGGGGTGGGTTGCCATTTCCTTCTCGGCGGGATCTTCCCGACCCAGGGATCAAACCCCAGTCTCCCTGTGCGCGGATGCCTTGCCATCTGAACCAGGACATTGCTCATTCCCTAGGCAAAATACAAAGAATAGAGCTCGTGTTCTACTAAATGGAAAGATGATTTCAAAAACAGAAGCTGTCCTTTGTTGGCATCTTTGAATCTTTATGTAGTTTTCGTGGATTTTTACTGTTAAGGCTAAGTGAACAAGGCAAGAGAGAAACCCCAGAATTGAAAAGCAATTGACGTTTTTGAAAGAAACATGTGCAGGTGAAGCTCTCTTCCTTTTTGAGAGATGGTTAAATGCAAAATCTTGATTCAACACATATGACTTTTGTGCACTTTCTTTCAAATCTCCGTGACAAAACCCTAAGGCGTCCAGGAAGAAAGGAGTAGAGGGGCAGACCAAAAGGGCAACCTTTCCCCTTGGTGCCATCTCAACCAGCTGCTTAGTTCCTTCATCTCAAGGACTATCATCTGGGCTTCTCTGGTTTGTCTGATTCTTGTTTCGGGGACCGTTTCTCGTCACAAGGCTGTCAACAGTGGGGGTGGGGTGTGTGTGTGTGGGGGGGGGGGGGTGGGAGCCCTTCTTTCCATTCCACATGACACCCAGTGGACAATCCAGGCCCTGGCCACTGCATTGAGTGTGCAGCAACAATATCAACGGTAATGCCGGTGAACAATGCGTATTCCTGGAATCCACTCCGTTGGCTACTGACTGTGTGTGCTGGTGGTCTGGAACCTAGACCTGGAAGCTTTCTGGATGATTGCAAATGACACCAAAGTCTGAGGACGATGGAAGATCTTCACATTTCTGCAAGAGCCGCACACCTCCAGAAGGAACCACAAGACTTGCCTGAAATGGTCAAGGTATAAGTATTGGACTCAACGTTGGAAGGTCTCCACCTTTGCTATGGAAGTCAAACGATCTTTCTTTGAAATGAAAATGGAGCATACTGAACGTTCACATTCTTCTAGAGCATTTGAAAAGCCCTAACTTGTAGAAACCTGCTGTACGAGTTCCTTGAAAGCAAGAACCTCTATGTATGGATATGTCTTCATGCCTTAGATTGTGCCTCGAATATAGTGTACACATCAACCCAGGAAAGGAAAGAATTGAATCGCCAAATATACAAAGAGATCAAAGTGCGAGCCAAGTGACCCCTTGAGGCTTCCAAGAGCTTTTCTGTCTTTCACACACTAAGTAAATACTGAGCACCTACGATGAGCTAGGAGGCATGGAATACGTTTCAGGGAATAGAAGGCGGAGAGAAGAAGACACAGAGTTCCTGCTTTCACTGAGGCGACTCTAATGATACATCACAGGCAGATCCTTTGAGAACCTATAGAGGGCCTCTTCCCTCACCACAAAACCTGGGTGTCAGGAAGGCTCTCCAGAGGAACCATTTCGTTGAGGTCCATAGGTTGAACCTAGGTAAACCAGGGTTGAGATGCAGGAAGAATTTCAGGCGGGAAAATAGCATCTTGGAAGGCTATGTGACCAGGGAAACTTAGGACATTCAAGAAACGAAAAATGCCCTATGGGATGGAAGCCAAAGAGTGCAGAGGGCATTCCAGGCAAAAGACATCAGAGAAGAGCGTGAGAGCAAGCCTGAAGGGAGGTGGTCGTATCTTCAATATGCTGGGAAAATACGAGAGCCGTTGGAGCAGGAGGTGACAGCAGTGCATCTGCATTTCAAAAGGTCATCTTGCTCCACATCACTAATGATTGGAGGCTCAACTCCAAACTCAGGAGGACCACTTCACATGAGTCGATTGGGCCTCACTGCGATGTCTGTCAATAACCAATGCTGGGAAGATGTGGAGCAAAGGGACTCTCCTCCACGGTGAGTAGGAATGGGCGTGGGAGGCGGTATGGAAAAAGAATATGGAGGTTCCCGAAGGAACTAAAAGTGGAAGTAGCCTATGGTCCAGCAGTCCGACTCCCAGGCATAGATCCACCCACAGTATAAGTGAACAAGATAGATGCCCGTTTGGGCACATCTATCTGTGCGTCTTGTAACGCGCCTGCAGCGCATCTTGTGATCGCCTGCGAGGCAGGGGGTGGGGCGGGGGCGGGGCTCTGGCTGGAGTCGGTGCAAGCCCGGGATTGCCTGAGGCAAGCCAAAGGAGCCCCAGATGGAGGCAGGACTGCCGGTCGTCGGGTGTCCTGGAAGCCCGAATGCGAATCGGAGGGGCTCGCGGGGCGCGGAGGCAACCCAGGTCTGCAGCGGGGGAGTCGGGGCCCTGCCACCCGCTCCCCGCGGCCCGGGAGGGCTGGGGCTGCAGGGGGATCAGAATCGGGGCGGGCGGCGGGGCTAAGGACCTCTTCTGGTAGGCAAAAAGCCTCGAGCGCCGGGATTCCCAGGTGGTCTCCCATCAAGATACTAACCAGGCCCGACCCTGCTTAGCTTCGAGATCAGGCGAGATCGGGCGCCTTCAGGCTAATCTGGCCTGAGGCGGTGGCGGTGGGCTCGGGGCGCCCTAAGAGCCTTGCGCCGCCTCCCTTTCGCTCTGCCCTGCAGGTCGGGCCAGCGGGCGCACCTCTCGTCGCGAGGCGTGCTGTATGAGCCGCCACGACCCGCGACCGGACTCCAACCTGCTGGCGCCGGCCCGCCCCGAACACCGCCAACACCAGACCAGCAAGCGCCTGGCGGGCCGGGGCCCGAGGGCTTCAGGACCCCCATTGACCGGGAGGCGTGCGTGCATGCGTCTTGCGCGGGGCCTGGGGCTGGGCTGAGAGTGCGGAGGTCTCGGCGCCCTCCCACCCGCGGCCCTCCAGACCGGCCGCGCTCTCTGGGCGGGGCCTCCCCGATCCCATTCGCTGCTCAGGCCCCGCGGCCCCGGGCGTGTCGGTCTTGGCGCCCGCCGCCTCCCAACCCCCGCGGCCCAGGGGCCTCTGAACCTCCTGCGGGCCTGGCGCGCAGCGAGCTTGGCGCCCAACGCCCGGCACCTGTCCGGTGCCCAAACCCACCAGAAGCCAGGGGGCGCGGTCGCCCGGGCGCCTCAGCCCCTCCCCTTCGCACTACGGGGCCCCTTTGCCCCCGCCAAGCCCTCGACCTTCCTGAGAGAGCAGGCAGGCCACAGGCAGGCACACAGACAGACACACAGACACTCTGCGCACCCACCAAGGGAGACAGCTGGCCTCGCAAGCTCCTCAGCCAGAGCCAGAGCGCCTGGGAGAGGCGGGGCCAGGCAGCAGGCGGCGGCTGGCTGTCAGGAGATACAGAGGCAGAAATACATGAAGATTCCCAGACAGACTCCAAGGCGGCAGAGGAGACACACACACACACACACACACACACACACACACACACACTTGAGTGTGGTCTTTGAAATACTTGTGTTCGTAGTTGCTGGGTTGAGCCCAACTTTAATACAACCCATGGACTGCGGCCCATCAGGCTCCTCTGTCCGTGGCATTTCCCAGGCGAGGATACTGGGTGGGTTGCCATTTCCTTCTCGGCGGGATCTTCCCGACCCAGGGATCAAACCCCAGTCTCCTCTGTGCGGATGCCTTGCCATCTGAACCAGGACATTGCTCATTCCTAGGCAAAATACAAAGAATAGAGCTCGTGTTCTACTAAATGGAAAGCGATTTCAAAAACAGAAGCTGTCCTTTGTTGGCATCTTTGAATCTTTATGTAGTTTTCGTGGATTTTTACTGTTTAAGGCTAAGTGAACAAGGCAAGAGAGAAACCCCAGAATTGAAAAGCAATTGACGTTTTTGAAAGAAACATGTGCAGGTGAAGCTCTCTTCCTTTTTGAGAGATGGTTAAATGCAAAATCTTGATTCAACACATATGACTTTTGTGCACTTTCTTTCAAATCTCCATGACAAAACCCTAAGGCGTCCAGGAAGAAAGGAGTAGAGGGCAGACCAAAGGGCAACCTTTCCCCTTGGTGCCATCTCAACCAGCTGCTTAGTTCCTTCATCTCAAGGACTATCATCTGGGCTTCTCTGGTTTGTCTGATTCTTGTTTCGGGGACCGTTTCTCGTCACAAGGCTGTCAACAGTGGGGGTGGGGTGTGTGTGTGTGTGTGTGGGGGGTGTGGGAGCCCTTCTTTCCATTCCACATGACACCCAGTGGACAATCTAGGCCCTGCCCACTGCATTGAGTGTGCAGCAACAATATCAGCAGTAATGCCCGGTGAACAATGCGTATTCCTGGAATCCACTCCGTTGGCTACTGACTGTGTGTGGTGGTGGTCTGGAACCTAGACCTGGAAGCTTTCTGGATGATTGCAAATGACACCAAAGTCTGAGGACGACGGAAGATCTTCACATTTCTGCAAGAGCCGCACACCTCCAGAAGGAACCACAAGACTTGCCTGAAATGGTCAAGGTGTAAGTATTGGACTCAACGTTGGAAGGTCTCCACCTTTGCTATGGAAGTCAAACGATCTTTCTTTGAAATGAAAATGGAGCATACTGAACGTTCACATTCTTCTAGAGCATTTGAAAAGCCCTAACTTGTAGAAACCTGCTGTACGAGTTCCTTGAAAGCAAGAACCTCTATGTATGGATATGTCTTCATGCCTTAGATTGTGCCTCGAATATAGTGTACACATCAACCCAGGAAAGGAAAGAATTGAATCGCCAAATATACAAAGAGATCAAAAGTGCCGAGCCAAGTGACCCCTTGAGGCTTCCAAGAGCTTTTCTGTCTTTCACACACTAAGTAAATACTGAGCACCTACGATGAGCTAGGAGGCATGGAATACGTTTCAGGGAATAGAAGGCGGCGGAGAAGAAGACACAGAGTTCCTGCTTTCACTGAGGCGACTCTAATGATACATCACAGGCAGATCCTTTGAGAACCTATAGAGGGCCTCTTCCCTCACCACAAAACCTGGGTGTCAGGAAGGCTCTCCAGAGGAACCATTTCGTTGAGGTCCATAGGTTGAACCTAGGTAAACCAGGGTTGAGATGCAGGAAGAATTTCAGGCGGAAAATAGCATCTTGGAAGGCTATGTGACCAGGGAAACTTAGGACATTCAAGAAACGAAAAATGCCCTATGGGATGGAAGCCAAAAAAGTGCAGAGGGCATTCCAGGCAAAAGACATCAGAAGAGCGTGAGAGCAAGCCTGAAGGGAGGTGGTCGTATCTTCAATATGCTGGGAAAATACGAGAGCCGTTGGAGCAGGAGGTGACAGCAGTGCATCTGCATTTCCAAAAGGTCATCTTGCTCCACATCACTAATGATTGGAGGCTCAACTCAAACTCCAGGAGGACCACTTCACATGAGAGTCGATTGGGCCTCACTGCGATGTCTGTCAATAACCAATGCTGGAGAAGATGTGGAGCAAAGGGACTCTCCTCCACGGTGAGTAGGAATGGGCGTGGGAGGCGGTATGGAAAAAGAATATGGAGGTTCGAAGGAACTAAAAGTGGAAGTAGCCTATGGTCCAGCAGTCCGACTCCCAGGCATAGATCCACCCACAGTATAAGTGAACAAGATAGATGCCCGTTTGGGCACATCTATCTGTGCGTCTTGTGCCGCCTGCAGCGCATCTTGTGATCGCCTGCGAGGCAGGGGTGGGGCGGGGCAGGGCTCTGGCTGGAGTCGGTGCAAGCCCGGGATTGCCTGAGGCAAGCCAAAGGAGCCCCAGATGGAGGCAGGACTGCGGTCGTCGGGTGTCCTGGAGCCCGAATGCGAATCGGAGGGGCTCGCGGGCAGCATGGAGGCAGCCCAGGTCTGCAGCGGGAGTCGGGGCCCGACCACCCGCTCCCGCGGCCCGGGAGGGGCTGGGGCTGCAGGGGATCAGAATCGGGGCGCGCGGCGGGGCTAAGGACCTCTTCTGGTAGGCAAAAAGCCTCGGCGCCCGGGATTCCCAGGTGGTCTCCCATCAAGATACTAACCAGGCCCGACCCTGCTTAGCTTCGAGATCAGGCGAGATCGGGCGCCTTCAGGCTGATCTGGCCTGAGGCGGTGGCGGTGGGCTCGGGGCGCCCTAAGAGCCTTGCGCGCCGCCTCCCTTTTCGCTCTGCCCTGCAGGTCAGACCCAGCGGGGCGCACCTCTCGTCGCGAGGCGTGCTGTATGAGCCGCCACGACCCGCGACCGGACTCCAACCTGCTGGCGCCCGGCCCGCCCCGAACACCGCCAACACCAGACCAGCAAGCGCCTGGCGGGCCGGGGCCCGGGGCTTCAGGACCCCCATTGACCGGGAGGCGTGCGTGCATGCGTGCTTGCGGGGCCTGGGGCTGGGCTGAGGAAGTGCGGAGGTCTCGGCGCCCTCCCACCCGCGGCCCTCCAGACCGGCCGCGCTCTCTGGCGAGGCCTCCCCGATCCCATTCGCTGCTCAGGCCCGCGCGGCCCGGACGTGTCGGTCTTGGCGCGCCCGCCGCCTCCCAACCCCGCGGCCCAGGGGCCTCTGAACCTCCCTGCGGGCCTGGCGCAGCGAGAGCAGCGCCCACTTGCCCGGCACCTGTCCGGTGCCCAAACCACCAGAAGCCAGGGAGGCGCGGTCGGCCGGGCGCCTCAGCCCCTCCCCCTTCGCACTACCGAGGCCCCCTTTGCCCCCGCCAAGCCCTCGACCTTCCTGAGAGCAGGCAGGCAGGCCACAGGCAGGCACACAGACAGACACACAGACACTCGCGCGCACCCACGCAGGGGGACAGCTGGCCTGCGCCAAGCTCCTCAGCCAGAGCCAGGCGCCTGGGGAGGCGGGGCCAGGCGCAGGCAGGCGGCTGGCTGTCAGGAGATACAGAGGCAGAAATACATGAAGATTCCCAGACAGACTCCAAGGCGGCAGAGGAGATACACACACACACACACACACACACACACACACACACACACACTTGAGTGTGGTCTTTGAAAATACTTGTGTTCGTAGTTGCTGGGTTGAGCCCAACTTTAATACAACCCATGGACTGCGGCCCATCAGGCTCCTCTGTCCGTGGCATTTCCCAGGCGAGGATACTGGAGTGGGTTGCCATTTCCTTCTCCGGCGGGATCTTCCCGACCCAGGGATCAAACCCCAGTCTCTCCTGCGCGCGGATGCCTTGCCATCTGAACCAGGACATTGCTCATTCCCTAGGCAAAATACAAAGAATAGAGCTCGTGTTCTACTAAATGGAAAGATGATTTCAAAAACAGAAGCTGTCCTTTGTTGGCATCTTTGAATCTTTATGTAGTTTTCGTGGATTTTTACTGTTAAGGCTAAGTGAACAAGGCAAGAAACCCCAGGGTGAAAAGCAATTGCGTTTTGAAAGAAACATGTGCAGGTGAAGCTCTCTTCCTTTTTGAGAGATAGTTAAATGCAAAATCTTGATTCAACACATATGACTTTTGTGCACTTTCTTTCAAATCTCATGACAAAACCCTAAGGCGTCAGGAAGAAAGGAGTAGAGGGGCAGACCAAAGGGCAACCTTTCCCCTTGGTGCCATCTCAACCAGCTGCTTAGTTCCTTCATCTCAAGGACTATCATCTGGGCTTCTCTGGTTTGTCTGATTCTTGTTTCGGGGACCGTTTCTCGTCACAAGGCTGTCAACAGTGGGGGTGGGTGTGTGTGTGTGTGTGGGGGGTGGGAGCCCTTCTTTCCATTCCACATGACACCCAGTGGACAATCCAGGCCCTGCCCACTGCATTGAGTGTGCAGCAACAATATCCTTGGTAATGCCGGTGAACAATCGTATTCCTGGAATCCCTCCGTTGGCTACTGACTGTGTGTGGTGGTGGTCTGGAACCTAGACCTGGAAGCTTTCTGGATGATTGCAAATGACAAGTCTGAGGACGATGGAAGATCTTCACATTTCTGCAAGAGCCACACACCTCCAGAAGGAACCACAAGACTTGCCTGAAATGGTCAAGGTATAAGTATTGGACTCAACGTTGGAAGGTCTCACCTTTGCTATGGAAGTCAAACGATCTTTCTTTGAAATGAAAATGGAGCATACTGAACGTTCACATTCTTCTAGAGCATTTGAAAAGCCCTAACTTGTAGAAATCTGCTGTGAGTTCCTTGAAAGCAAGAACCTCTATGTATGGATAT